>NC_073394.1:4286286-4383786 GCF_028641065.1 Leucoraja erinaceus
TTCCTTTATCTCCATCTCCTTTGATGTCTCCTTTTCACACCTTAACCTTCAATATCTCTGTGTCTCCCTCTCCCCTGAGTTTAAAAAAAGAAGATAGACACAAAATGCTGGGGTAACTCAGCGGGACAGGCAGCATCTCGGGATGGAAGGAGTGGGTGACGTTTCGGGTCAGAATGAGAATTGGCTATCTGGATACTTTAAAGAGCGAGCTAGATGGGGCTCTTAAAAATAGCAGGATCAGGGGATATGGGGAGAAGTCAGGAACGGGGTACTGATTGGGGATGATCAGCCATGATCATATTGAATGGCGGTGCTGGCGCGAGGGGCCGAATGGCCTACTCCTGCACCTATTGTCTATTGTCTATTGGATGGAAGGAATGGGTGACGTTTTGGGTCGAGATCCTTCCTCAGATAGTCTAGACCCGAAACGTCACCCAAACCTTCTCTGCAGAGATGCTGCCTGTCCACTCAGTTACGCCAGCAATCTGTGTCTATCTTCGTAGATAATCAAGTGTTGCTTGTAATAGAAAAAAAACACACTGCGGGAGAACTCTGTGATGTCTGTGTATTGAATGCCAACGCGCTCTCATTACACGAGAGGTTTCTGAGTGATGGTCGCTACGTTGAGTCTTTCGGATGCCTTCATTATAAAAGAGATTGCACTTTAATAAAATACCGCAGCAGTTCTGGAGTCACAGAGGGAGACCCTGCAGAGAGGCTGTCAGATCTTGAGAGAAGCCACACAGAACTCTGCATTAGTCTCCCTAAATATCCATCCTCAGCTTTTGTCATCATGGCTCTATTGATATTAGTCAGGAATTGGTAAAAAAAAAACAGAGCTAATATGAAATTGGAAATAATTTACATGCACGATTGTGTTCTTGGTATTGCCACTCATGGGGGGGAGCACGGTGGTACAGCGGTGAAGTTGCTGCCTCACAGCGCCAGAGACCCGGGTTCGATCCTGACCACGGGTGCTGTCTGTACAGAGTTTGCACGTTCACCACGTGGCAATTCTTGCTATTGAGGGAGTGCAGCGTAGGTTCACAAGGTTAATTCCCGCGATGGCGGGACTGTCATATGCTCAGAGAATGGAGCGGCTGGGCTTGTTTAGAAGGATGAGAGGGTATCTTATTGAAACATGTAAGATTATTAAGGGTTTGGACACGCTAGAGGCAGGAAACATGTTCCCGATGTTGGGGGAGTCCAGAACCAGGGGCCACAGTTTAAGAATAAGGGATAAGCCACTTAGAACGAAGACGAGGAAACACTTTTTCACCCAGAGAGTGGTGCGTCTGTGGAATTCTCTGCCTCAGAGGGCGGTGGAGGCCGGTTCTCTGGATACTTTCAAGAGAGAGCTAAATAGGGCTCTTAAAGATAGTGGAGTCAGGGGATATGGGGAGAAGGCAGGAACGGGGTACTGATTGGGGAAGTACATTTTCCCGTGGCTTTTGACCGAGATCTTCAGTTTCCTCCCACACTCCAAAGACGTACAAGGTTGTAGGTTAATTGGTTTGGTGTAAATGTAAAATTTGTCCCTAGTGGGTGTTGGATGGTGTTAGTGTGCGGGGGTCGACGCGGACCCGGTGGGCCGAAGGACCTGTTTCCGCGCTGTGTCTCTAAACTAAACTCCACCGCTGTGCCACTGTACAGCCTGATGTTATCCCACTGCCTCATCAATCTCCTTCACAGTGGGGATAATTTTATTTATTTATTTATTTTTAAATTTATTTTTATTAGAAGCAATTGTACAAAGATAAAACATTCGGAATCTAAGATTAGACAATTATTGTCCAGCTTCATTTTTAACCTTATAACCTGAAAATGAGAAAAGAAAAGAAAAATAGACCAAGAGAGGGCTATCAAACAAGAGGACATGACTTCAGAATTAAGGGACAGAAGTTTAGGGGTAACATGAGGAGGAACTTCTTTACTCAGAGAGTGGTAGCGGTGTGGAATGAGCTTCCAGTGGAAGTGGTGGAGGCAGGTTCGTTGCTATCATTTAAAAATAAATTGGATAGGCATATGGATGAGAAGGGAATGGAGGGTTATGGTATGAGTGCAGGCAAGTGGGACTAAGGGAAAAAAAAAGTTGTTCGGCACGGACTTGTAGGGCCGAGATGGCCCCCCCCCCCCCCCCACCCACCTCACCCAGCCCGGTTTCGGATTGAAATTTAGACCTATGTTGCGCCATGCTATTCTTGTGAGAAGGTACACAAAAATGCTGGAGAAACTCAGCGGGTGCAGCAGCATCTATGGAGCGAAGGAAATAGGCAACGTTTCGGGCCGAAACTCTTCTTCAGACTGATGGGAGGTTGGGAGGGGGGCGGGGAGAAGAAAGGAGAAAGGAGGAGGAGCCCGAGGGCTGAGGGAGAGATAGGGAAGAGACAGCAAGGGCTAACAAAATTGGGAGAATTCAATGTTCATGCCCCCAGGATGCAGACTTCCATGTCTTGAGAAATTGATGTGGTCTTTCTGCCAAGACAAGCCGAGGGATCATTTTTAAAGTAAAAGTGAACTCAAGTCTACACGGTCTCGGATGAACCTCCTATGCTAACAGACGCATGTTCAATTTATTACTTCGGCTGTTTACATAAGTGATCTAAATGAGTGACTCAGATAAAGCGATGGAGATGAAATTGTGAAGCTCACAGCACTTGACTAGAAATAGACTTCATGTCCAAATGAAACCTGGTAATGCCATTGTTAAATTGCCCAGATATTGTCGCACACAAATAACCATTACTCCTTCCATGCCCTACATGGATAAGTACGGGTGTCAGGGGTTATGGGGAGAGAAGGGGAGAGAGAAGGGGAGAGAAGGGGAGAGAAGGGGAGAGAGAAGGAGAGAGAAGGGGAGAGAGAAGGAGAGAGAGAAGGGGAGAGAGAGAAGGGGAGAGAAGGGGAGAGAGAGAGGGGAGAGAGAAGGGGAGAGAGAGAGAAGAGAGAGAGAAGGGAGAGAGAGAAGGGGAGAGAGAAGGGGAGAGAGAAGGGGAGAGAGAAGGGGAGAGAGGGGGAGAGAGAAGGGGAGAGAAGATGGGGGAGGGGGAGAAGGAGGGGAGGCACCTTTAAGAAACCAGACAACTCATAATAAAGTTAAGCGGGCATTTAACATTACCGGTCGGTTTTCCTTGGTCCTGAAAACTCCAATGAGCCAATCAAAATGTCCAGTCATCGAAGGAGATTGCGTACGGCTGCCCTCGACTGCCTGTAACTACATAGTGACCCCATTCCACTGCACTATGAGTCAAAAAGAACCAAGACGACCAATTTTTACTCGTGGACTATTTTTCAACATGCTGAAACATTTCCCTCGACCAAACTGAGGCCGCAAGTATTCGGGAACTTCCCTCGAGCATGAAGGAGAGTTACAGTGACCTGATGGGATCTCCTAGGGCCAGATGTCGACCATGCTGCGAGTTTGAGTCGAGGGCTAACTCTTCTAAACTCGCAGATCAGGTCGCCGCAGTGGGACAGCCCCTTAAATTCTTCCACCATTGGAAACAATGTAAAATACTTCCAAGTAGCATTGAAGAGTTCTATTATAATTGATAGCGTAATTGATAGCGTAATTTACTCTCTAGAATTTAGGAGATTGAGAGGGGATCTTATAGAAACTTACAAAATTCTTAAGGGGTTGGACAGGCTAGATGCAGGAAGATTGCTCCCGATGTTGGGGAAGTCCAGAACAAGGGGTCACAGCTTAAGGATAAGGGGGAAATCCTTTAAAACCGAGATGAGGAGAACTTTTTTCACACAGAGAGTGGTGAATCTCTGGAACTCTCTGCCACAGAGGGTAGTTGAGGCCACAGTTCATTGGCTATATTTAAGAGGGAGTTAGATGTGGCCCTTGTGGCTAAGGGGATCAGAGGGTATGGAGAGAAGGCAGGTACGGGATACTGAGTTGATGATCAGCCATGATCATATTGAATGGCGGTGCAGGCTCGAAGGGCCGAATGGCCTACTCCTGCACCTAATTTCTATGTTTCTATGTTCTAATCGACGAGACTTGTATTAATTTGACATTGACCCATGACTGACTAACAAGCAACTCTCAAGGTAAACAACTGCTTTATTCACAAAAATAAGTGGAAGTTCACAGAATCTTTTCGATTTTGCTGAATTTGCCTGTGACTAATGGATGCTCAGCTATCACATGGACATGTTGAGAACTAAATCTGTTGTAACAAACGGAACAGGAGCAAGCAGAGCTTGTGGGAGCAGAGACACACAGATTTCTACTGAAGGCTGTAGGTTTGCTTTGTGTCGTTAATTACTATTGTTATAATCAATGATCGTGGATCCTTTCTGTTCTTGCAGCAGGTAATCCTTCCCCGTAAGACATCACCTAAAAAACAAAAGAAACGTATTATTCTATGGATACAAAAATAATAAATAGGGAACATTTTAAATGTCCATTAAAACGTCCAGTTTATGTCCATCAGCACCGCCCATGGATCAGCCATCTCAATAACTGCTCTGCCGTGGTTGGGAGACTGGGTGTGTGGAGGGACTGGGCTCTGTGGGGTAATTCCTGGCCGGGCTCCTCCTGGTTCAAGGCCTGTGCTCTGTACAATAAACTAAACTAAACTAAACTGGCCGGTCCATCACAGGTACTGACCTCCCCACCATCTACAGGACTCACTGCCTCCAAAAAAGGCAGCCAGCATCATCAGAGGCCCACCACACACTGGCCACGCTCTCATTTCACTCCTGCCATCGGGAAGAAGGTACAGAGGCTTGAAAACCGTGACCTCCAAGTTGAAGATCTGTTCCTTCCCAACCACCATCAGGCTCTTGAACACCGCAAGCATCAACTAAACTATGAACGACAAACCCTCTTGGTTGCACTAAGGGCTTAGTGCATTTATTTGCACAAAAACCTGTATTTAAACCCAAAGATGGGGAATCGAGAACCAGAGGACATAGGTTTCAGGTGAGGGGGGAAAGAACTTAATAGAAACTTGAAAGGCAACTTTTTTTTTTAACACAAAGGGTGGTAGATATATGGAACGAGTTGCCTGGGGGGTGGGAGTCGTTGAGGCAGACACTATCGCAAAGAAACATCTAGAGATGTACATGGATTAGAGGAGAGGGATATGGGCAGATGGGACCAGTTTAGATGGGACATGCTGGTCGGTATGGACAAGTTGGGCCGAAGGGCCTGTTTCCATGCTGTACCACTCAATATAATATATATATTTTTAATTTATTGGTTTATTATGAGTACTGTGTTTACAGACCTGCAAGGAAGAATTTCATTGTTCCATTTTCGGTGCATAAGACCATTAAACACTCTTAACTCTCCACTCTGTCAATGCATCAAAACCACTAAATGCCATTATCAATTTTAATTAAGTGCACCATGTAAAATTCTAACCCTCGACTATTATACTTGAAATGAGAAGTCAAATGTAGCCCATGCAAGTAAATGATATGCACTATTGTTGCTTACAAACAGATGGCTATTGGAATCATATGGAACAACGGAAGAAATATGAGCCTACTGAAATAATTGTTTGATTATCATCGGATAATGCATTAGACTCTTCTCCGTTTATTTTGTAATTCTCTGTTTTTACAACAGCCAATATAAGGAGAGATAATAGGAATCAAGTGGAAATAATGGAAATGAATTTAGTTTAGTTTAGAGATACAGCTTGGTAATAGGCCCTTTGGCCCACGGACCAACGCAATACTTGTTGTCCCACTTTTACATCCTACACACCAGGGGCAATTTGCAGAATTAATCTACTAACCTATACATCTTTGGGATAGAAATATAGAAAATAGGTGCAGGAGGAGGCCATTCGGCCCTTCTAGCCAGCACCGCCATTCATTGCGATCATTGCTGTTCGTCCCCAATCAATAACCCGTGCCTGCCTTCTCCCTATATCCCTCGATTCTACTAGCCCCTAGAGCTCTATCTAACTCTCTCTTAAACCCATCCAGTGATTTGGCCTCCACTGCCCTCTGTGGCAGGGAATTCCATAAATTCACAACTCTCTGGGTGAAAACGTTTTTTCTCACCTCAGTCTTAAATGGCATCCCCTTCATAGCAAAAGGATTTGAGTATAAGAGCAGAGAGGTTCTACTGCAGTTGTACAGGGTCTTGGTGAGACCACACCTGGAGTATTGCGTACAGTTTTGGTCTCCTAATCTGAGGAAAGACATTCTTACCATAGAGGGAGTACAGAGAAGGTTCACCAGACTGATCCCTGGGATGACAGGACTTTCATATGAAGAAAGACTGGATAGACTCGGCTTGTACACGCTGGAATTCAGAAGATTGAGGGGGGATCTTATAGTAACTTACAAAATTCTTAAGGGGTTGAACAGGAAGATTATTCCCGATGTTGGGGAAGTCCAAACCTAGAGGTCGCAGTTTAAGGATAAGAGGGAAGTCTTTTAGGACCGAGATGAGAAAATCATTTTTATCACAGAGAGTGGTGAATCTGTGGAATACTCTGCCACAGAAGGTAGTTGAGGCCAGTTCATTGGCTATATTTAAGAGGGAGTTAAATGTGGCCCTTGTGGCTAAAGGGATCAGGGGGTATGGAGAGAAGGCAGGGATGGGATGCTGAGTTGGATGATCAGCCATGAACATATTGAATGGCGGTGCAGGCTCGAAGGGCCGAATGGCCTACTCCTGCACCTATTTTCTATGTTTCTATGTTTATTCTAAGACCCCTGGTTCTGGACTCGCCCAACATTGGAAACATTTTTCCTACATCTAGCTTGTCCAGTCCTTTTATAATTTTATATGTTTCTACAAGATCCCCCCTCATCCTTCTAAACTCCAGTGAATACAAGCCTAGTCTTTTCAATCTTTCCTCATATGACAGTCCCGCCATCCCAGGGATCAATCTCGTGAACCTACGCTGCACTGCCTCGATCACAAGGATGTCCTTCCTCAAATTAGGAGGAAGCAAGAGCATCGGAGGAATGTCGGAGGAAATCAGAGCATCTGGATGAAACCCCTTGCTGTCACAGGGAGAACGTGCAAACTCCGCACAGACAGCACCTGAGGTCAAGATCGAACCTGGGTCTCTGGCGCTGTGAGGCTCAGTTCGCCAGATGGTGTTAAGATTCAGATTCAAAGATAATTGTCATTGTATTCTCAGTGTACAGTACAGAGCCACCACGACATTAGCATTTAGCATTACTCCCTTGAAGAGCGACAATAGAGACAATTGGTTCACTGATTTGACCTAAAACGCCACTCAAATAATAAGTGTAATGGCTGCAGCTTCCACCTCATGCGCAACTGTTTAAAATGGTGTTAAGCCCAATTAGGTGAGTAAGTAGGCGTGGTTCAAGGTGCACAAAATTCTAGGTTCAAGAATTTTTCCTATCTGCCAACACATAGACATTGGTCCAAATTTAGCGTTTACTACATTGGACATGCATATTCCCCAATATCGATCACCCGAGACTAATTATGCATTGGTCCCACTTCTCAGATAGAGGTTTTTAAACCTGAAAGGGATAGACAGAGTTGATGTGGACAAGCTTTTCCCTTTGAAATAGGGAAGATTCAAACAAGCTGACTCAAAGATTTAGGGGTAATATGAGGGGGAACTTCTTTACGCAGAGAGTAAACTGGTGTAATGAGTCCCAGTGGAAGTAGGTTCCATTGGTATCATTTAAAACAGGTTCAAGAAAATAGGCATATGGGGGAGAAGGGCACATAGAGGGTTTGGTCCAAAGTTAGCGTTACAGCATTGGACCTCAAGTCCTCGCCCATCATCGATCACCCGTTTGCACTAGTTATGCATATGGTTATATGGTTATATTTCTCATTGCCCACGTAACGTTAGGGACGTAACGTTTTTACAGGGGGCCAACTAGCCTTCGAACCTGCACATCCAAATCAACCTACGAACCCACACGTCCCAATGAGCCTACGCACCCTCACGTCTTTGGGAAGTGGGAGGAAACCGGAGCACCCGGAGAAAACCCACGCAGACGCAGGAAGAACGTGCAAATTCCACGCGGACAGCACCCGAGGTCAGGATCGAACCCGGGTCTCTGGCGCTGTGAGGCAGCAACTCTACCGCTGCGCCACCGTGCCGCCCTTTGACTTTGAAGTTGACGTTCTTGGTCTCCAATCACTGCGCTCTGTTGGAACTTGCTTAAGGATTAGTGGGCAATTTCTCAGCTGTAAAGTAGCTCAGTACGGCTAATATTTCCTCTTCTTTGGACACTAGTTGACAGGGTGGGAAGGAATAGGGGATTCATGCTGTTATATATCTTGTGCCATATCACATTGACACAAGGTAAACAGGACAGATGATTTACCCGGTGTGAATTACTCCAGCATTTTGTGTCTATCTTCAGTGTAGACCAGCATCTGCAGTTCCATCCCAAACAGATGTTTTTTTTTCCCCAGTCTTCCGCTTGTTGGAAGTTCATATGAACTTTGAATGCCGACAACCCTTTGTGATTAGCTCTCAGTGGAACCTGCGCCTACTTACTCAGTTTAATTGGGCTTGAGGTCTTTAAATCTTTGAATTGACGCTAAGATTTTTCATCACATGTCAGCTGGAAGCAGAAAAATCTTCCTCGCCATTAACATAAAAATCAAAGCACAAATGATATCAAAAGGAGAGATGAAATGTTACCCGCAGTGAGGCTGGATTAGGCTGAAACGACAATAAGTTAGCCTGTCCCGCTGTTAATTTCCCACAATGGTAATCTCCTTCATTCAACTTGCACATTTTTTAAATTCTCTCACAGTTAGCCGGGTATAAATTCTCTTTGTCAGATGTGCTGTTTAGAAGTGATAGCAAGCATTAGTGTCCCAAAATGGAAACGCTTTGCTCAGTTTAATGAACCTGGGTGACTATCACTTTCGGCTTCTCTTTGTAAACTGGCATAACATTTTATAAGCCTACCACCAAAAGTTTCAATTACAGAAGCATCGAAAACAGGTGCAGGAGGAATCCATTCGGCCCTTCCAGCCAGCACCGCCATTCATTGTGATCATGGCTGATCGTCCCCAATCAATAACCCGAGTCTGCCTTCTCCCCATATCCCTTGATTCCACTTGCCCCCTAGAGCCCTATCTAACTCTCTCTTACATCCACCTAGTGATTTGGCCTCTGGGTGAAAACGTTTATTTCTCACCTCAGTCTTAAATGGCCTCCCCTTTTATTCTAAGACTGTGGCCCCTGGTTCTGGGCTCGCCCAACATTTTTCCTGCATCTAGCTTGTCCAGTCCTATTATAATTTTATATGTTTCTATAAGATCCCCCCTCATCCTTCTAAACTCCAGTGAATACAAGCCTAAGCCACACTGTGTTCATCATGCTTGAACCTTGGTGATAGATACCAGCGGGGAAGTATGCAGCTGAGATCCATCCACAGCTGCATATTGCCTTTGGTTTAGGTTTCAGTTTAGTTTAGAGATGAGGGTCAAGGAAAGAGCTTTCACGTTTCCACCAATCTTTCCTCCACCGCATACAAGAAGCGGCAAGCCAGACACCACTGTATGCAGATGCTGAGAAGTGTGTTCAGCTTTGACTTCTAATCTTGTGTGTGGACTCGATAAGGAGAAGAAGTTTAGAGATACAGCATTGAAACAGGCCCTTTGGCCCACCGAGTCCATGCCGACCATCGATCACCCGTTCACAATAAGATCTCATTGAAACATATAAGATAGTTAAGGGCTTGGACACGCTAGAGGCAGGAAACATGTTCCCGATGTTGGGGGAGTCCAGAACCAGGGGCCACAGTTTAAGAATAAAGGGTAAGCCATTTAGAACAGAGACGAGGAAACACTTTTTCTCACAGAGTGGTGAGTCTGTGGAATTCTCTGCCTCAGTGGGCGGTGGAGGCGGGTTCTCTGGATGCTTTCAAGTGAGAGCTAGATAGGGCTCTTAAAGATAGTGGAGTCAGGGGATATTGGGAGAAGGCTGGAACGGGGTACTGATTGGGGATGATCAGCCATGATCACTTTGAATGGCGGTGCTGGCTCGAAGGGCCAAATGGCCTCTACTCCTGCACCTATTGTCTATTGTCTATTGACACTAGTTCTATGGTACTCCCAGTTTCGCATCCCACACACTAGGGGCAGTTTATGGAGGCCAATTAACCTACAAACCTTGTCCGTCTTTGGGATGTGGGAGGAAACCTGGGCACTCGTTGGAAACCCACGCGGTCATGGGGAGAACGTGCAAACTCCATACAGACAGCACCCATGGTCAGGATCGAACCCGGGTCCCTGCCGTTGTAAGGCTGCACCCCTATCAGCTGTGCCACCGTGCCTCTGCAAACGGCCCAGAAATTAGCTTGAGGACTCGCACAATAAGAAGACAAACATTGGATGAGGATTAGACCATAACTCCTCTCGAACTCAAGCTGCCATTAATGAAGATGGTGAGCAGTACAAAAACTAGACGTAACTTCACTTCCCTGTTGCTGCGATCCCAGGCTACGGTAGTTGTGTGGCTCAGCTCCTGGATTAGCAGCTAGAGTTATGCTGCATCGACCGACAATCGTGAGTTCGATACCCAATGCTGCAGCTGGTGAACTGATGAAGGCCAACGTACCAAAAAGGACTTCTTGTCTACCAGAATAATACTCAGACATCTGCTCATTATTACTCCCTATCTATCATTTGCAGGGGGGGGGGGGGGGGGGGGGGGGGGGGGGAGAAATGCGACACTGCAACTTTCCATACTGGAACAAAAGCAAAATTCTGCAGGTGTCAACAACCTGAAATTAAAACAGAAAATGCAAGAAATATCTGGCAGGTCGGGCAGCATCAGAGGGTAGATTGCCACAGAGGGTAGTCGAGGCCAGTTCATTGGCTATATTTAAGAGGGAGTTAGATGTGGCCCTTGTGGCTAAGGGGATCAGAGGGTATGGAGAGAAGGCAGGTACGGGATACTGAGTTGGATGATCAGCCATGATCATGTTGAATGGCGGTGCAGGCTCGAAGGACCGAATGGCCTACTCCTGCACCTAATTTCTATGTTTCTATGTTTCTATCAGTGAAGAATCAAAATTAATGCTGCAAGTTGCATTGCTTGCATCTGCACTGTTCTTAGGTTTAGGTTCAGGTTTGCTACTATCACATGTACTGAGGTACAATACAAAGCTTGATGTTGCAAGCTTTTGAAGCAGATCACATAATGCTATATATAAATGCAACCCAAGCATAGTCAAGTACAACAGGTAGAGCAAAGGGGAAGATACAGAGTGCAGAATATAGTTCTCAGCATTGTAGCGCACCAGTTCCACAGACAAAGTCCAATGTCCGCAATGGGGTAGAGGTGAATCGGACAGCACCTTCGCTTATTTAAAGGACCATTCAGAAGCCCGATAACAGCTGATTTTGTCAGCTTTTAGGACTACCGCTTGTCCAGGGGTAGTTGGATTTTGCTGAATGATCAATAATCTTTTCTTGACTATAAAGCTGTACTTGTACGATCTCTAATTACCAAGCAGGAGCTAGTGTTTTAATTAAACATATCGCAGAATCTAACTCCCAACATTTCGCTTTGAATTAAGTTACTGATTTCTCGTTTTCAGAGCATGTCCCAATGGGGAATAACATAGTTTATAACACTGTGCATTTCAGTAAATACAAACATTACAGAGAAAAGACAGGGGGACTATGTATTTATAGCTGCAATGCTCCCTTTCAGCAGAATGGATTACAGGTACATTATATAAATTTAAATGATTCATAGAATACTCTTCCTTCATGACTTGAATTATAAAATGCTAAAATAACTAGGTGAAATCTTACTACAGTCCACCAACTCCAATCCCAACAGGTTAAAACGCATTCAGTAGGGGCGACACGGTGGCGCAGCGGTAGAGTTGCCGCCTTAGAGCGCTAGAGACCCGGGTTCGATCCTGACTATGGATGCTGCCTGTACGGAGTTTGCACGCCCCCCCTCCCCCCCATGCCCTGCGTGGGTTTTCACCGGGATCTCGGGTTTCCTCCCACACTACAAAGACGTACTGTATAAGCTTGTGGTCTAGTTGGCTTCGGTAGAATTGTAAATTGTCCCTAGTGTGTGTGGGATAGCGTTAGTGTGCAGGGATAGCAGGGCGGCGTGGACTCGACGGGCCGAACGGCCTGTTTCCGCGCAGTATGTCTGCCTAAAGTAAAAATCAAAGCAATGCTTATAATTTTATAGGTTATGCCTTAAATTAAACTTATTTATGTATAAATTGAATTGCTTAGAAAAGCTATTTGCTTGAAGTAAGACTGCTTTGATGTATTTTTTCCATTATCATTATGGCAAACCATAGCTAATTAATCTGAAGTTCTGTTGTGAGAGATTGTGATGTAAATCTGATGAAGTACTTTAGGTAGCTGCATCTGCTTCCTCTTACAATCCACATTCTCCATAAAAAAACACAGTCATAGTGTTACAGTGTGGAAACAGGCCCTTCGGCCCAACTTGCCCACGCCAGCCAACACGTCCCAGCCACGCTAGTCCCACCTGCCTGCGCTTGGCCCATATCCCTCCAAACCTGTCCCATCACCTGTCTATAACTGTTTCTTAAAGGGAATAACGTTTAACGCAAGATAAATAGACAATAGGTGCAGGAGTAGGCCATTTGGCCCTTCGAGCCAGCACCGCCAGTCAATGTGTGTTTGCTATATTTAAGAGGGAGTTAGATGTGGCCCTTGTGGCTAAGGGGATCAGGGGGTATGGAGAGAAGGCAGGTACGGGATACTGAGTTGGATGATCAGCCATGATCATATTGAATGGCGGTGCAGGCTCGAAGGGCCGAATGGCCTACTCCTGCACCTAATTTCTATGTTTCTATGTTTCTATGATCATGGCTGATCGTCCCCAATCAGTACCCCTGTTCCTGCCGTCTCCCCATATCCCCTGTCTCCGCTATCTTTAAGAGCCCTATCTAGCTCTCACTTGAAAGTATCCAGAGAACCGGCCTCCACCGCCCTCTGAGGCAGAGAAATCCACAGACTCACAACTCTCTAGGTGAAAAAGTGTTTCCTCGTCTCCGTTCTAAATGGCTTACCCCTTATTCTCAGTAGCCAGTAAAGGCCGATCAAGATACTCCGAGGGTCACCAATCAGATAGAGGGTAGGTCAGGACGGCTCTCTAGTTGTGGTAGGATGGTTCTGTTTAGTTTGGTTTAGTTTAGAGATACAGCGCGGAAACAAGGCCATCGGTCCACCGATTCCGCACTGATCAGCGATCCTCGCACAGTAACACTACCCTACACACACAGGGGACAATTTACATTTATACCAAACCAATTAACCGAAAACCTGCACGTCTTTGGAGTGTGAGGGGAAAACGGAGATCTCAGAGAAAACCCCACGCAGGTCACGGGGAGAACATCCAACCTCCCTACAGACAGCGCCCATGGTCAGGATCGAACCCGGGTCTCTGGCGCTGTATGGCAGCAACTCTACCGCTGCGCCACCGTGCCACCATGTTGTTTTAGTACCAACCTCAACTACCTCCTCTGGCAGCTTGTTCCATACAACCCTGGAAAAAGCTACCCCTCAGTTTCCTATCTAATCTTTGCTCCCTCACCAGTATCCTATCTCCTCTGGCCCTGGCTAAACAGCTCTGTGCATTCACCCTATCTAGACAAGATAGGCAGGAGGTTGGAACGAAGGCCAGAGATTACCACCCGAAGGTGTGAGACAAAAGGATTGAAGAGTAGCGAATTGTGAAGCCAGAGGAAGGAATGTGGGTGGAGGGGGGATGGGGAGGGGGAAATAGGTGTGAGTCCCAGTGAAGCACAGTGGAGGGGGGGAAGAAGAAAGAGGGGGATGTGTGGTAGAAAGAGGAGGGATGCTGGGGGAGGGGGGGGGGGGGTTGAAAACAGTGGGTTAGCATGGAACTAGTGTGAACAGGGTGATCGCTGGTCGGCGTGGACTCGGTGGGCCGAAGGGCCTGTTTCCCCGCTGTAACTTTCAATCGATCACTGAGCCACACTAACTTAAAAATTGTCACATGAACTTCTCCAAGCCGAATTCAGTACGGGCTACAGAATTTGGGCGGCACGATGGCGCAGCGGTAGAGTTGCTGCCTTACAGCGCCAGAGACCCAGGTTCGATCCTGACTGCGGGTGCTGTCTGTAAGGAGTTTGTACGTCCCCCCCGTGAACTGCGTGTGTTTTCCCCGGGTGCTCCGGTTTCCTCCCGCACTCCAAAGACGTGCAGGTTTGTAGGTTAATTGGCTTGGGTGTAATTGTAAATTGTCACTAGTGTATATCGCTTACTGTTAGTGTGCGGGGCCGAAGTTAGTCGCTGTGGGCCGAAGGGCCTGTTTCCGCGCTGTATCTCTGAACTAAACTGAAGTAAATGTATTCAACAGATGGTGTTGTGCATCTGTTACATTTATCCTTGCACAATGATTACCAAAATAACAGCTTGAGACTTTCAATAGACAGTAGACAATAGGTGCAGGAGTAGGCCATTCGGCCCTTCGAGCCAGCACTGTCATTCAATGTGATCATGGCTGATCATCCCCAATCAGTACCCCGTTCCTGCCTTCTCCCCATGTCCCCTGACTCCGCTATCTTTAAGAGCCCTATCTAGCTCTCTCTTGAAAGCATCCAGAGAACCGGCCTCCATCGCCCTCGGAGGCAGAGAATTCCACAGACTCACCACTCTCTGTGTGAAAAAGTGTTTCCTCGTCTCTGTTCTAAAAAAAAGTTTC
Source organism: Leucoraja erinaceus (assembly GCF_028641065.1). Classification (NCBI taxonomy): domain Eukaryota; kingdom Metazoa; phylum Chordata; class Chondrichthyes; order Rajiformes; family Rajidae; genus Leucoraja; species Leucoraja erinaceus. Next base: position 4,300,956 of record NC_073394.1, read on the forward strand.
CCAACTTCAATTTCCATTTCTGTAATAGATCAGTTAACAGGGTCTTTAAGAAGGAACTGCAGATGCTGGAAAATCGAAGGTAGACACAAAAATGCTGGAGAAACTCAGCAGGTGCAGCAGCATCTATGGAGCGAAGGAAATAGGCAACGTTTCGGGCCGAAACCCTTCTTCAGTTAACAGGGTCGATGGTCTCTGATCAGATGTTTACTTTGGCCACATTCAATAAACCTGGAGGTGGCGTTTGAAAATAGTCAGGCAGCTTGGCTTCCAACACTGGGCCAGTGCCAACATGACAAAGTAGACCACACATCATTTCGCTACATTAAACACAATTATTAATGTTGGCTGCTCTCGTATCCAATTCAGGTCGGAACAAATGAATGTTACCTGGAAAAATCAGACTCATCCACTTGACAGCTTGCACCATTCCGCTGTTCTGCACTTGTCAACGTAATTATTGGTATATTTATCATTAATCTATGCCAAAGAGTCAACAGTGTTTTCTTGCCATCAGCCCCGAAACAGAAAATTATATTCCAACGAGCAGCAGCTCAACAGACATCAGTGTTTAAGATCCAGACTCAGAGTGCTGGAGTAACTCGGAGGGTCGGGCAGCATCTCTGGAGAACAAGGATGGGTGATGTTTCAGCCCCGGACCCTTCTTCCGACTGAATAATCTTTTGGCCAAACCGGTTCTGACCCCGAAACGTCACCCATCCTTTTTCTCGAATTGTGCTCGCCACGCGGTCACAGGGAGAACGTGCAAACTCCGTACAGACAGCAACCGAGGTCAGGATCGAACCCGGGACTCTGGCGCCAGACAACATCTCTATCAGCTGCGCCACTGTGCCGGCCATGATGTGTTACAATAGATTACAATCTTGTGATGAGCGTGAATGTGTCTGATACAATGCCCCAGTAAGCCTTCACAGTGGCACAGCGGTAGAGTTGCTGCCTTACAGCGCCAGAGACCCGGGTTCGATCCCAACTACGGGTGCTGCCTGCATGGAGTTTGCACGTTCTGCAAATTGCAAATCGTCCCTCAGTGTGCGTAGGATAGTGCTAGTGTGCGGGGTGATCGCCGGGCGGCGCGGGCTCGATGGGCCGAAGGGCCTGTTTCCACGCTGTATCTCTAAAGAACTAAAAAAGTAAAGGTTTCTGCCACTGACACAGAATCAAAGAAGCGTTAGACTGCCCTTTGAAGTGAACAAAATCCTTAGCAGCCCAGGCACGGAGGACCACATGTAATCAGGACTCCGTGTTGGTGCAGGTTGCTCTGGGAATAATCCTGAGCTGAAAGGCTTTTGCCGCATCAAGTTTACTGCAGTGAAAACAGGCTGTGGGTTATGCTTCACAACCACACAGCTGAATCTGTGCATCCGCACCGGACTGATGCTCAATGCCAAAGGCAATGATTTATCACGAGTCAGCAATTATGGAAATCTTTCTAAAACGGAAAGAAATCAAAGCCCCCCCACCCCCCTGCTACTACCCCCGACAAGATGAGAGATGAGAATAGTTGAGGGTTGGTTGGCAGTGGCTGGCAAGTGAAGGGCAGGCAAGGGTAACTTGCACGGGGTTGTACAGAGGGAGCAATGTGGAGTGATAAATACACCTATTGGAGGGAGGAGGAGATATCGAGTGAAACTTACTTTCAGCAGTACAGCAGATATGTAAACATAGTAAACTGCGGACCCCTTAATAAACAACAACAAAAGTTCAGTATATACTAGACCAAGTGGGACCCGTTGGTTGGTGTGTGTGTGTGTGTGTGTGTGTGTGTGTGTGTGTGGGGGGGGACACCGCAGGCCCCCCCCCCCACACACACTAACCAACCCCCCCCCACCACACACACACACACACACACACCAACCACCCCCCCTTGATATTATATTAATATTATTAATTTGCTCCTTTTACCCCATCCCCCGCCATATCCACTCACGCATAGCCCCCCACATGCAGGCGGGGCTAGAGAGAGGCAGAGGGAGGGGAGCAGAGAGAGAAGGCAGATAGAGAGAGGGCAGAGAGAGAGAGAGGGCAGGGAGAGAGAGGGAGAGGGGCAGAGAGAGAGAGAGAGAGAGAGAGGGGCAGAGAAAGAGAGGGGCAGAGAGAGAGAGGGGCAGAGAGAGACAGAGAAAGAGAGAGAGGAGCAGAGAGGGACACTGCAGTGTGTTAGTGTGAGTGAGTGTATATATATAAATGGTTTAATAACACTTTATATATATATATATATATATATATATATGTGTGTGTGTGTGTGTCTGTGCGTGTGTGTGTGTATAAATATATGCACGCATATACATATATATACACACACATACACATATGTACACGCATAATCCAAGTTGAAATTTACATTCTTCAGATGGAAGAAGGGTCGAGACCCGAAAAGTCACCCATTCCGTCTCTCCAGAGATGCCACTGAGTTACTCCAGTATTTTGTGTCTACCCACATTTATATAAACATGTGTATGCACAAACATTGAAGGATCTAACTCTTCAGCTCGCAATGTTTGTGCTGAATATGATGCTTTGTTAAACTGATCTCATCTGCCCGTGACATATCCCTCCATTCCCTGCCCTTCCATGCGCCCATCGGAACGCCTCTAAAATGCCACAATCGTATCTGCCTCCACCACCACCAACCCTGGCAGCGCGTTCCAATTGAAAATCAGGTTACGTATTAGACAATAGACAATACGTGCAGGAGTAGGCCATTCGGCCCTTCGAGCCAACACCGCCATTCAATGTGATCATGGCTGATCATCCACAATCAGTACCCCGTTCCTGCCTTCTCCCCATATCCCCATAAGAGACCTATCTAGCTCTCTCTTGAAAGTATCCAGAGAACCGGCCTCCACCGCCCTCTGAGGCAGAGAATTCCACAGACTCACAACTCTCTGTGAGAAAAAGTGTTTCCTCGTCTCCTTATTCTGAAATCCTATTCCTATCCTTATCCTTATTCCTAAAATGGATGCACTTCTCATCTGGTACCCCAATAAGGGTTCGGACACGCTAGAGGCAGGAAACATGTTCCCGATGTTGGGGGAGTCCAGAACCAGGGGCCACAGTTTAAGAATAAGGGGTAAGCAATTTAAAACGGAGACGAGGAAACACTTTTTCACACAGAGTTGTGAGTCTGTGGAATTCTCTGCCTCAGAGGGCGGTGGAGGCCAGTTCTCTGGGTGCCTTCAAGAGAGAGCTAGATAGGGCTCTTAAAAATAGCGGAGTCAGGGAATATGGGGAGAAGGCAGGAACGGGGTACTGATTGGGGATGATCAGCCATGATCACATTGAATGGCGGTGCTGGCTCGAAGGGCCGAATGGCCTACTCCTGCAGCTATTGTCTATTGTCTATCTTCTGCGGAAGTTCAGCCTTCACTTTATAACCATATAACAATTACAGCACGGAAAACGGGCCATCTCGGCCCTTCAAGTCCGTGCCGAACACTTCTTTTCCCCTAGTCCCATCTACCTGCACTCAGACCATGACTTTGCATGAATGGGGAAAATACTGGGTTGAGCAAAAGTGAAAAAATAATCATGGGTAGCTCTCTGGGCAGCAAAGCAGCGTGGTGGATGGAGCTGCCTTGTACATTTCCAGGAGGGAATCTCCGAGTTGGGTTTAAGAGGAACCGCATAATACAGGAGGTGAGAAGAGCAATTTGTCAATGTCATTTTGATCTAACATGACTGATGCTTTGCTTCCTGCAGCGCCTGGCGCTGCTGAATGCACGAGCGCAGAGAGAGAGTCGTGCGGAGGTTCGGTTACATCACCCAGTCTTATCATGAGCCATCAGCGGTGAGTGCGTTGCACTCGATTGCCGCATGTAGAATAATAGGGAATTGGAATTTGTTAGAGGCACAACAATGGCGTGGTGAATTCATGTACCGATGGGTGGGTGGGTGGGCAGCAAACAGCTTCTCTCGTTCTTCCCCCGCTATGACAAAGAGTTTGGCTGAAAGCACAGCGCAAAAGCATCAATGGATGAACAATTATATTAAAGTGAAGGCAATATGCATACGCATCACTTGACAATGGCTGGCTTGACAGACACACTGAACAGGCAGAAAGGCAACACAGTATGTAAAATCACAATTTAATGCCCGATGTCTCCTGGGGACGATTTCAGATCAAAGATGCGGTGCATTGGAGGGGGAATTATGTCTTATGAAGAAAGACTGGATAGACTTGGTTTATACTCGCTAGAATTTAGAAGATTGAGAGGGGATCTTATAGAAACTTACAAAATTCTTAAGGGGTTGGACAGGCTAGATGCAGGAAGATTGTTCCCGATGTTGGGGAAGTCCAGGACAAGGGGTCACAGCTTAAGGATAAGGGGGAAATCCTTTAAAACCGAGATGAGAAGAACTTTTTTCACACAGAGAGTGGTGAATCTCTGGAACTCTCTGCCACAGAGGGTAGTTGAGGCCAGTTCATTGGCTATATTTAAGAGGGCGTTAGATGTGGCCCTTGTGGCTAAGGGGATCAGGGGGTATGGAGAGAAGGCAGGTACGGGATACTGAGTTGGATGATCAGCCATGATCATATTGAATGGCGGTGCAGGCTCGAAGGGCCGAATGGCCTACTCCTGCACCTAATTTCTATGTTTCTATGTTTCTATGAATAAAATACCTCCAGGGCCCAGCGACAATTTTAAAGCCACGAGCAGTAACAATACCTTAGACACAAAATATTGGAGTATCTCAACGCACAGGGCCTCTGAGAGGGATTTTATCAGTGGGTACTAAGTTTTTTTCGGGCACCCCTTCCCTTCTCCGTTAGTCATCCTGTTGTTATCCACTAGGGTTTGATGCCATGAGCTGTAGCATGTAAGGCCAAAAAGGGGTGCGGAAGATGAGAGAGGGGAGGAATAGAGCGCTCTGTTGATTTTCTGCATTTGATGGCTTATGCTCCTAGACTCCCTCCATGACAAATATGAATTAATATAAATTACATAAAATGATCAGAGAGAAGAAAGCGTTTTTTTTGTGAACATCTTTGTTTATGCTACAATACAGATAAGGAGAAAGAATTCACATTGAAGCATCCTGTTATATTTCAATGCAGATCAGATCATCAGAAGAGTCTCAGCAGGACAGGCAACATCTCTGGAGAGAAGGAATGGGTGACCAAGTTTCGGACCAAGTCTGAGGAAGGGACTCGACCCGAAACGTCACCCATTCCTTCTCTCCTGAGATACTGCCTATCCCGCTGAGTCACTCCAACATTTTGTGTCGACCTTCGATTGAAACCAGCATCTGCAGTTCTTTCCTGCACACTATGCAGGCCACTTTCAAAGATGAGAATGCCAAATAATGGTTTAAAAAGGCGTTGAACAAAACTCTCAGTGTCTAATGAAAGTAGCCAAAGAATTTGGGCAAAGGAAAGACCTTATTGTGGCTGAATGGGAGATGCCAGAGAGTAATGGTGGATGGCTGTTTGTCAGGTTGGAGGCCGGTGACTAGTGGGGTGCCTCAGGGATCTGTGTTGGGTCCACTGTTGTTTGTCATGTACATCAATGATCTGGATGATGGTGTGATAAATTGGATTAGGAAGTATGCAGATGATACTAAGATAGGTGGTGTTGTGGATAATGAAGTAGATTTCCAAAGTCCACAGAGAGATTTAGGCCATTTGGAAGAATGGGCTGAAAGATGGCAGATGGTGTTTAATGCTGATAAGTGTGAGGTGCTACACCTTGGCAGGACAAATCAAAATAGGACGTATATGGTAAATGGTAGCGAATTGAGGAATGCAGTTGAACAGAGGGATCTAGGAATAACTGTGCATAGTTCCCTGAAGGTGGAATCTCATGTAGATAGGGTGGTAAAGAAAGCTTTTGGTGTGCTGGCCTTTATAAATCAGAGCATTGAGCATAGAAGTTGGGATGTAATGTTAAAATTGTACAAGGCATTGGTGAGGCCAATTCTGGAGTATGGTGTACAATTTTGGTTGCCTAATTATAGGAAGGATGTCAACAAAATAGAGAGGAGTACAGAGGAGATTTACTAGAATGTTGCCTGGGTTTCAGCAACTAAGTTACAGAGAAAGGTTGAACAAGTTAGGTCTTTATTCTTTGGAGCGCAGAAGGTTAAGGGGGATTTGATAGAGGTCTTTAAAATGATGAGAGGGATAGACAGAGTTGACGTGGATAAGCGTTTTCCATTGAGAGCAGGGAACATTCAAACAAGAGGACATGACTTGAGAATTAAGGGTCAGAAGTTTAGGGTAATATGAGGGGAAACTTCTTCACTCAGATAGTGGTAGCGGTGTGGAATGAGCTTCCAGTGGAAGGTGTAGAGGCAGGTTCGATTTTATCATTTAAAAATAAATTGGATAGGTATATGGACGGGAAAGGAATGGAGGGTTATTGTCCGAGTGCAGGTAGATGGGGCTAGGGGAAAATAAGTGTTTGGCACGGACTTGAAAGGCCGAGATGGCCTGTTTTCCATGCTGTAATTGTTATATGGTTATTTATTTCCAATGAAGCAAACTCTTTAGAGTAATCATGTGGTAATATTAAAGTTCTTCCCAAGGATCCAAGGAGAGGTAGCTGAATGGATAGCAAATTGGCTCCACGGAAGGAAGCAGAAGGTGATGATAGAAGGTTGCTTCATGGACTGGTCTGCCTCGAGGTTCATTGCTGGGCCCATTACTGTTTGTCATCTACATCAATCATTTGGATGAGAACATACACGGCAAGATTAGCGAGTTTGTTGATGAAACAAAAGTTAGTGGTTTTGCAGATAGTGAAGATGGTTGTGAACGATTGCAGCAGGATCTTGATCGGTTGGCCATTTGGGCTGAGGAATGGTTGATGGAATTTAATACAGAGAAGTGTGAGGTGGTACATTTTGGGACATCGAACAAGGGCAGGACCTACACAGTGAATGGTAGGCCTCTGGGTAGTGTTGTAGAGCAGAGAGATCTAGGAGTACAGGTGCATGGTTCCTTGAAGAACGGGTCGCGGGTAGATAAGATGGTCAAAAAGGCTTTTGGCACTTTGGCCTTCATCAGACAGAGTATTGAGTATAGAATGTGGGAGGTCATGTTGCAGTTGTATAAGACATTCAGAATATTGTGTTCAGTTCTGGGCACCATGTTATATGGAAGATGTTGTCAAGCTTGAAAGGGTTCAGAGAAGATTTACAAGGATGTTGCCAGGCCTAGAGGGTGTGAGCTATAGGGACAGGTTGGATAGGCTGGGTCTCTATTCCTTGGAGTGCAGGAGGATGAGGGGTGATCGTATAGAGTTGTACAAAATCATGAGAGGAATAGATCTGAAATATGCACAGAGTCTCTTGCACAGAGAATCTAGGACCAGAGGACATAGGTTCATGGTGAAGGGAAAAATATTTAATAGGAATCTGAGGGGTAAATCTTTCACATATAGGGTGGTGGGTGTATGGAACAAGCTGCCAGAGGAGGTCGTTGAGGCTGGGATTATCCCAACGTTTAGGAAACAGTAGGACAGGTACATGGATAGGACAGGTTTGGAGGGATATGGACCAAGCGCAGGCAGGTGGGACTAGTGTAGCTGGGACATGTTGGCCGGTGTGGGCAAGTTGGGCCAAAGGGCCTGTTTCCACACTGTATGAGTCTATGACTATGAGTTTATAATTGTGGGGCTGATTTTATTTATTATGTATGTTTTAGTTTTGTTAAATATGTTGCATTTACAATTTTGTATTAACACATTTTTTGTTTAACAAATGCTTTCCAATGTGCCTTGGTACACGTGACAATACATTAAAGTAATTATTCTATTGAAACTACCCCTTCCGTCAAAACCAAATGAACAATTCTACACTTATGATAATCCAGGGGAATTAAAAATTCGATCAACAAAGAACAATAATGGGGAAGTCATTTTCATATCATGTTTAGTTAAATTTAGTTTTGAGATACAGTGTGGAAACAAGCCCTTCGGCCCTCCGGGTCGACACCGACCAGTGATCCCCGCACACTAAAGCCCCTGTCCCACTTCGGAGACCTAAACAGCAACCTCTGGCGACCTTGCCCACCACCCAAGATTTCCATGAGGTCTCTGGAGGTTTTGGTCACTCTCCCTAATGGTGGAAAGTGGTTTCCACGTGGTTGAGGCTTCATCTCGGTTGCTGCTATTTTTTCATCATGATTAAAACCGGCCTCGACTAAAAATAGGTTGCCGTTTTAAAAATCGATCATTTTTTAGTCGCAGGTCTAGTCGAAGCCGGTTTTCTTCATAGTCGAGGAAGGTTTTCAACATATGCGTGGGAGGTGGTAGGAGGGTGCAGGTCACCTCGACCTTAATTTATTTTTGGGTGGCGGGCAAGATCACCGGAGTTTGCTGTTTAGGTCTCCTAAGTGGGACGGGGCTTTAACACTATCCTACACACACTAGGGACAATTGTACATTGGAGTGTGGGAGGAAGCCGAAGATGTCGGAGAAAATCCACGCAGGTAAGGGGAAGAACGTACAAACTCCGTACATACAGCACCCGTAGTCAGGATCGAACCCAGGTCTCTGACGCTGTAAGGCAGCAACTCTACCAATAATAAGAAATGAGTTTATTCTAACTTCAGTTCACCATCAATATCGGCATCATTTTATGTCCAGCATTGTCAACTCATACTAATTTCATATTTCCAGCCTGCAACAGCATGCTTCAGTTCACGTGGAACATTTGATTTTAAACCTGTGTCACCACTAACATGGGAAGCATTATTAGTAAGCATTAACAAAGCGTTAAATATTGGGGCAGGCACGGTGGTGCAGCGGTAGAGTTGTTGCCTCACAGCAAATGCAGCGCCGGAGACCCGGATCCTACGGGTGCTGCCTGTACAGAGTTTGCACGTTCTCCCCGTGACCTGCGTGGATTTTCTACGAGATCTTCGGTTTCTTCCCACGCTCCAAAGACGCACAGGTTTGCAGGTTATTTGGCTTGGTAAATGTTTTTAATAAAATTGTCCCTCGTGGATGCGGGATAATGTTAATGTGCGGGGATCGCTGGTCAGCATGGACCCAGTGGGCTGAAGGGCCCGTTTCCACGCTGTATCTCTACACTAAACTAAACATTAACTTACATCTGTCAGGATAAGTTATGGTATCACCGAAAGATTTTCCATGCAAATGATGAAACACATTTTGCACCCTCCTTTATTTTTTTTAACTACTAAACAAATCTTAATAATTATCAATAAATTCAGGAGTGCAATTTATGCATTAATACGGGCAAAATATTAGAGACATTATTGTGATTTTTTTTCCTCCAAACATCTCAAGACAAAATTTCAAACAAATCTTTCAACACTGTGTTGAATTTCTGATTGCTACCTATTTATTACAGGGCATAACAGGGTTCCATCAGACTACAGCCTCCTCGTATTTGATATACGTTGAAGACACATCCTGGCATAAATCAAATGTTGCCTCAATATCCAGCTAGACAATTCTCTCATAAATACATAGAAAATAGGTGCAGGAGGAGGCCATTCGGCCCTTCGAGCCTGCACCGCCATTCAATATGATCATGGCTGATCATCCAACTCAGTATCCCGTACCTGCCTTCTCTCCATACCCCCTGATCCCTTTAGCCACAAGGGCCACATCTAACACCCTCTTAAATATAGCCAATGAACCGGCCTCAACTACCCTCTGTGGCAGAAAGTTCCAGAGATTCACCACTCTCTGTGTGAAAAATGTTTTTCTCATCTCGGTCTTAAAGGATTTCCCCCTTATCCAAGCTGTGACCCCTTGCCCTGGACTTCCCCAACATCGGGAACAATCTTCCCGCATCTAGCCTGTGCAACCCCTTAGGAATTTTGTAAGTTTCTATAAGATTCCCCCTCAATCTCTCTCTTAAATTCGGTCAATTTCAAATGATTTCTGAGCCCAAATCGAAGATGGACACAAAAAAGCTGGAGTAACTCAGCGGGGCAGGCAGCATCTCTGGAGTGAAGGAATGGGTGACGTTTCGGGTCGAGACCCTTAAGAAATCGAGCTTTGCAATTCTCTCAATTTTAAAGGATTTCTGAGCCCGAATCGCCAAAATGGATGAACGACAGTCCAAGTGAAAGATTACTTCTCAGCGGGAGAAAGAAAACTGATGACAGAAAGAAACAAGTGGGAGGGGGGGGGGGGGGGGGGGGGGGGGGGGGGATTGACATATCGAAGTAAGTAATTTCTCGAAGGCGATAGAGTTGCAGCTGAACGGTTCGTGAAAGGAATTTGTTTAGGAAGGAACTGCAGATGCTGGAAAATCGAAGGTACACAAAAAAGCTGGAGAAACTCAGCGGGTGCAGCAGCATCTATGGAGCGAAGGAAATAGGCAACGTTTCGGGCCGAAACCCGGAAGGAAATAGGCAACGTTTCGGGCCGAAACCCGGAAGGGTTTCGGGCCGAAACGTTGCCTATTTCCTTCGCTCCATAGATGCTGCTTCTTCAGTAGCTGCTTCTTCAGAAACCCTTCTTCAGACTCCAGGACAAGGGGTCACAGCTTAAGGATAAAGGGGAAATCCTTTAAAACCGAGATGAGAAGAACTTTTTTCACGCAGAGAGTGGTGAATCTCTGGAACTCTCTGCCACAGAGGGTAGTTGAGGCCAGTTCATTGGCTATATTTAAGAGGGAGTTAGATGTGGCCCTTGTGGCTAAGGGGATCAGGGGGTATGGAGAGAAGGCAGGTACGGGATACTGAGTTGGATGATCAGCCAATCATATTGAATGGTGGGCAGGCTCGAAGGGCCGAATGGCCTACTCCTGCACCTAATTTCTATGCTATGACTGCTGGGGGGGGCGGGGAGAGAAAGGAAAAAGGAGGAGGAGCCCAAAGGCTGGGGGATGGGAGGAGACAGCAGGAGGGCTGAGGAAGGGGAGGAGACAGCAAGGACCAACAAAATTGGGAGAATTCAACGCTCAAGGTTCTTGAAAGGAAAGCGTCTGGCCTGCCCCCTCTGCCCATTAGAAGGTAAACTCCACCCGATAACTCAAAGTAAATGAAGGTTTAATTTTAGTGCTCTTACATATTTACGCTGCCACGGCTAAAAGGCCGCTGTAGAGAGACCAAAACACTTTTTAATCAAAGCACAAAGCATGCATGCAAACACGAGGACTGCTGGTTAAACAAAGATAGTGGGCTGTAACCATTTTTAACTATTGCTGAGTCTGATCAAGGGAAACCTCACCTATTCCTTCTCTCCAGAGATGCTGCCTGTCCCGCTGAGTTACTCCAGCATTTTGTGCCTATCTTCGGTGTAAACCAGCACCCACAGTTCCTACAGTTCCTACACCCCAATCATTGTTGTTTTGTCAGTCTTCGACCTTTATTTAAAGTATGGTACCTGGCGAATATCAAATATGTTTTTACAGATTTGTCCTGGTCTTCTCGTGCCTCTGTTTCTTCCACCCCCTCCCCCAACCCACCCCTCCCCCACCCCACCTCTTACCCACCCTATACTTTCAGTCCGAAGATGGCTTCCAGTCTAGACACAAAACGTCACCCATCCTTGTCTCCCGAGATGTTGCCTGACCCGCTGACTTACTCCACAGCACTTTGTGTCTATCTTCAGACATGTTTTATTCTGATGCTTCCATTTGACAATAGACAATAGACACAAGGTGCAGGAGAAGGCCATTCGGCCCTTCGAGCCAGCACCGCCATTCAATGACATCATGGCTGATCATCCCCAATCAGTAACCCCGTTCCTGCCTTCTCCCCATATCCCCTGACTCCGCTATCTTTAAGAGCCCTATCTATCTCTTAAAAGCATCCAGAGAACCGGCCTCCACCGCCCTCTGAGGCAGGGAATTCCACAGACTCACCACTCCCTGTGAGAAAAAGTGTTTCCTTGTCACCTTTCTAAATGGCTTACCCCTTATTCTTAAACTGTGGCCCCTGGTTCTGGACTCCCCCAACATTGGGAACATGTTTCCTGCCTCTAGTGTGTCCAAGCCCTTAACAATCTTATATGTTTCAATGAGATCCCCTTATCCTTCTACTCCACAGTGTACAAGCCTGGCCGCTCCTGGTGAGAAAAAAAAGGATAACGACACTTTCCCTTTGGGTTACCGTGGCAACCGGGGGGGGGGGGGGGGGGGGACATGACACTTTCACACTTGGACAGCACAGTGGCGCAGCGGTAGAGTTGCTGCATCACAGTGCCGGAGACCCAGGTTCGATCCCGACTACAGGTGCTGTCTGTACGGAGTTTGAACTCTCACCCAGTGACCGACGTGGGTTTTCTCCGAGATCTTCGATGTCCCCCCACACTATAAAGATGTACAGGTATGTAGCTTGTGTAGGAAGGAACTGCAGATGCTGAGTTTAAACCAAAGATAGACACAAAATGCTGGAGTCGCTCAGCGGGACGGACAGCATCTCTGGAGAGAAGGAATGGGTGACGTTTCGGGTCGGGCCTTCTTCAGACGGAAGGGTCTCGACCAGAAACGTCACCCATTCCTTCTCTCGGGAAATGCTGCCTGTCCCACTGAGTGACCCCAGCATTTTGCGTCTATGTTGCAGGTTTGTCGGCCAATTGGCTTGGTAGAAATATATACTGTCCCTAGTGTGTGCAGGATAGCGTTAGTGTGCGGGCATCGCTGGTCGGCGCGGACTCGGTGGGCCGAAGGGCCTGTTTCCACACGGTATCTCTAAACTAAACACTTGCAGATTTAATTCATTTGATGCAGAGATTTCTTTACAGTAAAAGCCAGTATGGGGCAGCTGGCTGGCTGCAGACTTCCTCTGGCAAATACCCAGCTTAACCCATGAACACAGCCTGGATGTTCACAGCTAATCGTTTTGTGTGCCCTCTTGCCATTTGTCTTGTTCTTGTCATTTGTAAAAGCCATCAAATCCTGGAGACAAGCCAACCATTAATTTCATGTAACAGCGTGGCTTAAAATGAACCCACTATAATTAAAAGCACTGGGAAAAATGAATATTAAATATGAATATTACATTTGAAGTTGTTTCATTGCAGCAGCTACAATCAGCCATCCACAGCTATGGTATCAACCCAGTGGTATGAACATTGACTTCTCCAATTTCAGGTAGTCCTTGCTTTAGAAACATAGAAATTAGGTGCAGCAGTAGGCCATTCGGCCCTTTGAGCCCATTCAATATAATCATGGCTGATCATCCAACTCAGTATCCAGTACCTGCCTTCTCTCCATACCCCCTGATCCCTTTAGCCACAAGGGCCACATCTAACTCCCTCTTAAATATAGCCCAACTACATTCTGTGGCAGAGAATTCCAGAGATGTGTGAAAAATGTTTTCCTCATCTCGGTCCTAAAAGATTTCCCCCTTATCCTTAAACTGTGACCCCTTGTTCTGGACTTCTCCCTCTTTCTCCTCCCCTTCCCAACTCTCCCACAGCCCACTGACTCCGTCTCTTCCTTTCTTCTTCCCCCCCACCCCCACATCAGTCTGAAGAAGGGTCCCGACCCGAAACATCACCTATTCCTTCTCTCCATAGATGCTGCCTCACCCGCTGAGTTTCTCCAGCACTTTTGTCTACCTTCGATTTTTCCAGCATCAGCAGTTCTTTCTTACAGCTGTGGAACTGATGTGTTGCAATGCTGAGAACTATATTCTGCACTCCGTATCTCTGCTACATCTGTTGTACTTGAGTTTGTAACTCAACGGGGCAGGCAGCACCTCTGGAGAGAAGGAATGGGTGACGTTTCGGGTCGAGACACTTCTTCAGACTTAAAGGGTTGCATGTTGGACAAATCAGTTACCTTTCTTTACTGAGATAGGATGCTCCAGAATGAACACGGTTTGTTTCCAGTGAGTTGTGGTGCTCAACGGGCTCGAGGAGAACGTGACCTGGAAACCGAATATACAGAGGCATCTGATTAAAGACAATCTTTCCACAAGACCCGCTGAGTTTTTTGTTTCTATCTTTGGTTTAAATCTTTTAGCTGAGAGGGGGTGACATGGTGGCACAGCGGTAGAGTTGCTGCCTCACAGCATCAGAGACCCGGGTTCGATCCTGACAACGGTCTGTACGGAGTTTGTACGTTCTCCCAGTGACGGCGTGGGTTTCCTCCGGATGCTCCAGTTCCCTCCCACATTCCAGCCGTGCAAGTTTGTAGGTTAATTGGCTTCAGTAAAACTGTAAATGGTCCCTAGTGTGTGGAGGGTTGTGTTAAGGGCCTGTCACATTTTAACGACCTAATTCACGACCTCCAAGTTTGCCCTTGACTCAGACTCGCAGCATGGTCGTCACGAGGTCGTAGGAAGTCGTAGGTAGGTCGTAGCAGGTCGTGATGCTAGTCATAGGTACTCGTGGCATCAAGTAGGTCGGGGCGTTTTTCTAGCCTGATGAAAAATGTCCACGAGCAATAAAAAGTCGCGAATTAGGTCGTGAAAGTGGGACAGGCCCTTTAATGTGCGGGGATCGCTGGTCGGCACGGACTCGGTGGGCCGAAGGGCCTTTTTCCCGTGCTGTATCTCTGAAGTAAACTAAACGAAACATGGCATACTCTGAAGAAGGGTCTCGACCTGAAACGTCACCCATTCCTTCTCTCCAGAGATGCTGCCTGTCCCGCTGAGTTGCTCCAGCATTTTGTGTCCATCTGTGGCATACTCACTCTTGCTTGGGAACAACACCCAATTGGATAGTGACTTTCAGTGGAGATTTGGACGTATGCAGTTTAGCTCAGTTTAGTTTAGTGATACAGCCGAGAAACAGGCCCTTCGGCCCACCCAGTCTGTGGCGGCCAGCAAAACCCCACACATTAACACTATCCCACACACACCAGGGACAACTTACAATTTTATCGAAGCCAATCACCTTACAAACCTGAACGTCTTTGGAGTGTGGGAGGAACCCAGGTGGGTCAGGGGGAAGAACGTGCAAACTCCGTACAGACAGCACCCGTAGTCAGGATCGAACCCGGGTCTCTGGCGCTGCGAGGCAGCAACTCTACCCGCTGCGCCACCGTGCCATCTACCTGGAAAGCGAACATGTGCAAGGCTGTAGGGAAAGGGTGGATATGTGGGGCTGATTCAAAACGCTGGCACAGGAAATGTATGTGAATGGCTCCCTTCTGTGTATGCTATGTGCTTTTTGGCAAAATCGCTTTGCAATTAAGTTAGCAAGCATCCTACTCCCAGATAATTGTATGTGCTGTGCTCGGATTCCCGCTGTTCCCAGTCCCTACCTTCCTGTTGCAATTCCTCTCGAATGAAACGTCAAAGTACCCGGAAATTGCCTGAAATAAAAGCACAACATCATTTTTTTTTTTGTTAAACGTAAATGTGTTACGATTCACAGACTAATGTGACATCAAGCACGCGAGACATTTGTGGTTTGTTGCCATAACTGCGGAGAAAAATCCCACACTTGTGACAAATGTTGTACAGCGGCATCTTGTATCATTTGTATGACAGTTTTATCAATAGGGCAATAAAAAGAAGTAAGTCTATAACTCGACAAAGATAACATCTTCGTAGGGAAAAACTGCAGGTCCACGAATAACCGCGACCACTGAAGATGGACACACAATGCCGGTAGTAGATGTGGGGGGGGAATGTTTCCACGGGCGGGAGAGTCTAGGACCAGAGAACATAGCCTCAGAATTAAAGGATGTTAAGGGCCCGACCCACTTGGGCGTCATTTGCGCTTCACGCAGATGGCGTGCGGAGATTTTGTACATCGCAAAATTCTGGGGCGCCGCGCGCGACACTGCCTACGTCACCACGCACCATGCGCGCGTCGTGCGTCGTGACGCGTAAGTGATGTCGCGAAAATTACGCGCAAATGTCGCCCAAGTGGGACAGGCCCTTAACTTTAGAAAGGAGATGAGGAGGAATTTATTTAGCCAGAATGTGGTGAATCTGTGGAATTCATCGCCAAAGAAGGCTGTGGAGGCCAAGTCAATGGATATTTTTCGGCAGAGCTTGATAGATTCTTGATTAGTACAGGGGTTATGGGGAGAAGGCAGCATAATGGGGTTGGGAGGAAAAGATAGATCAGCCAACATTGAATGGCGGAGTCGACTTGATGGGCCGAATGGCCTAATTCTGGTCCTAGAACGGAATAACCTGGAGTAACTCGGCTGGTCAGGCAGCATCTCTGGAGAAAAGAAATAGGTGACGCTTTGGGTCGAAAACCTTCTTCAGACCACAAAACCACCGACATTTAAATGGCAGCTTCCACAGTCCCGATGAGTTTGATTTTATTTGGAGATACAGCGTGGCAACAGGACCTTCGGCCCAATGCGTCCACGCCGACCAGCGATCACCCGGAAACTAATTCAATCCTACACACAAGGAATAATTTACAGAAGACAATAAACCTGTCTTAAAGGACCATAAAACATGTCTTAGAAACATAGACAATAGGTGCAGGAGTAGGCCATTCGGCCCTTCGAGCCTGCACCGCCATTCAATATGATCATGGCTGATCATCCAACTCAGTATCCTGTACCTGCCTTCTCTCCATACCCCCTGATTCCCTTAGCCACATGGACCACATCTAACTCCCTCTTAAATATATGTCTTTGGAGTTGTGGAGGTAACCGGAGCACCTGGACGCAACCCACGCAGGTCATGGGGAGAACGCACAAACTCCGTACAGACAGCACGCTTGGTCATGATCGATGCTGAGTCTCTGGCGCTGTGAAGCTGCAACTCTACAGCTGCTCAACTGTGCCGCACAAATTACTCCAGTACTTTGAGTCATCTTTGGTATAAACCAGCATCTGCAGTTCAATGGTATTGTGTGCAGTTTAGGTCCCTTAATTTGAGGACGGACATTCTTGCTATTGAGGGAGTGCAGCGTAGGTTTACAAGGTTAATTCCCGGGATGGTGGGACTGTCATATGCTGAGAGAATGGAGCGGCTGGGCTTGTACACTCTGGAGTTTAGACACGCTAAAGGCAGGAAATATGTTCATTTGTGGTCTCACTTAGTTCTCGGTGATCCGCCCACTGCTGGGAACCCCATTGTTCTCCGCAGTGCGTCCGACCCCCGGCTCCCACATAGTCCGGCCCTCGACCGCCGGCCCTGTCCGCGATCCTCATTGACCGTCGACCCGACCCGACCCGACCTCCTCGCCGGCCATCCAAACCACCCGCTGTGTCCAAGCCAACACCTACCTACCCCATTGAGATACATCTCCCACCGCAAAACGTGATCACATTTTGCTGCAATGATTCTAATATTAGTCAAGGGTCAAGAGCGTTTTATTGTCATGTGTCCCAGATAGAACAATGACATTCTTACTTGCAGCAGCAGAACACAATATGTGATCATCGTACACTGTAAACAATATATTAAACAAGGGGAAAGAAAACTGACCTTTGGGATCGCGCCCAATACAGCGGATGTTTTGAAGGCGGAGATTGATATAGACTCCTCACAGTCCCATCAGCTACTATTTACCTTCCATTAATGTATTTTATTCCTCTAGCACTTTGATTTTTCCATTCAAGACTCCAGCACCTGCAGCCCCTTGTGCCTTAGATGTCATAGATTTAGTTTAGTTTAGTTTAGATTCGAGATTCAACGCGGAAACAGGCCCTTCGGCCCACGCCGACCAACGATCCCCGCACATTAACACTATCCTACACCCACTAGGGACATTTGTTTCATTCACCAAGCCAATTAACCTACAACCCTGTACGTCTTTGGAGTGTGGGAGGAAAACCGGAGATCTCAGAGATGTATGTATGTGTCTGTGTGTGTGTGTGTGCGTGCGTGTGTATATGTGTATGTGTGTGTGCCAGTGTTTGTGTGCGTGTGTGTTCGTATGTGCATTTGTGTGTGTGCGTGTGCGCTTGTGTGCGTCTTTGTGTGTATGTTTGTGTGTGTGTGCATGTGTGTATGTGCATGTGGGTGTTTCTGTGGGCCTGTGTGTGTGTGCCTGTGTGTGCGTGTCTGTATATTTCTCTCTGTGTGCTTGTATGTGTGTGCATGTATACGCGTGCATGTCTGTGTGCTTGTGTGTGCCTGTATGCGTGCGTGTGTGTATATATAATATTTGACATAAATGCTGTACGTTCAATCAAACTGATTTTAAAGGGGTAAATATAATTTCCATTCCGTTCAACCAAAAGCAACTAAAAAATAAACAATTAAAAAAACAAATATATGTGCGTGCGCGTGCATGCGTGTTTGTGTGTGCATGTATGTGCTTGTGTGTGTGCCTGTGTGCGTGCATGTGTGAGTGTGTGTGCGTCGGTGTGCGTGTATGGGTGTGTGTGCATGTGTGTGTGTGCGTGTACGTGTGTGTGTACGTGCTTGTGTGTGTGTGTGTGTGTGTGTGCGTGCGTGTGTGAGTGTGTGTGCGTCGGTGTGTGTGTGTGTGTGTGTGTGTGTGTGCTTGCGTGTGTATGTGTGATTGTGTGTGCATGTGTGTGTGTGTATGTGTGTCAGTGCGTGTGTGTGTGTGTATGTGTGTCGGTGTGCCTGTGTGTGTGTGTGAGTGTGTGAGTGTGTGTGCGTCGGTGCATGTGTGTGCGTCAGTGTGCGTGCATGTATGGGTGTGTGTGTGCTTGCGTGTGTATGTGTGAGTGTGTGTGAATCAGTGTGTGTGTGTGTGTGTATGTGTGTCGGTGTGCCTGTGTGTGCATGCGTGTAGAGTGACACTGAAATGGAAACAGTGAAGGAGATGAGATTGCGCCTGTTCCCGGGATCAGCTTTACACCTAATCTACACTTCACATAATTGTTATAAATTAACAGTTGACTCCAGGGGATTTTTCCTTTTAATCATGGCAGGGCCTGTTAATTCACCTCCAGAACAGATTAATGCTAATCAGTGCACACACACACTGACATGGACGTCAGATTGAACAAGGCTCGTGTAACACACGTGAGCAAAATTTTATGACAAGAGCTGATGAATTCTAATCGTATCTGAAATGCACCAGTTATTATTCTCAGTTACCGAGCGGGCTGTGGTAATCGATACAGGCAGCCCTCCTCCTCCCAACACCCCCCCCCGAGTGAAACTTCGTACCACCTTCAGTCAGATCATGTCCCCAGGTTTGTCTGTTGTCACTGCAGTCTATCAAGTGCAGCTTGCTTTTGCCCTGACCTCCCCCCCTCCCCCCCCACCCCCCTGCTGAGTGGTAAACGAGGACAATGAAACACAAGTGACTGCACTTTCGCTTGCATGGCTCCCCGGAGAACAGGGCCCGATAGACTGGAGTTAAGTGGGTCCGAAGGAAGGTCTCGACCCGAAACGTCACCCATTCCTTCTCTCCGGAGATGCTGCCTGTCCCGCTGAGATACTCCAGCATTTTGTGTGTATCTTCAATGCATAGATGCAATCAGTTCAAACTCAAGTACAACAGATGGAGCAGAGATACAGAGTGCAGAATATAGTTCTCGGCATTGCAACACATCAGTTCCACAGCTTTAAGAATGTTTTAATTTTTTTACTGCAGGTCGGCACAAATTGCTGGAGTAACTCAGCGGGACAGGCAGCATCTTTTAGTCCAGCTTAGTTTTAGTTTATTGTAACGTGTGTCGAGGGGGGTTGAGAAGCTTTTGTTGCGTTCTAACTAGTCAGCGGAAAGACAACTCATGATTACAATCGAGCCATTTATAATGTATAGATAAATGATAAGGGAACAACGTTTAGTGCAAGAGAAAGCCAGCAAGATAAAACTAGCTAGATAGAGCTCTTAAAGATAGCGGAGCCAGGGGATATGGTGAGAAGGCAGGAATGGGGTACTGATTGGGAATGATCAGCAACGATCACATTGAATGGCTCGAAGGGCCGAATGGCCTATTCCTGCACCTATTGTCTATTGTCAAAGTTCGATCAAAGGGAGACACGAAATGCTGGAGTAACGCAGCGGGTGAGGCAACATCTCTGGAGGGAAGGAATGGGCGATGTTTCGGGTTGAGACCCTAACTCCAGCATTTTGTGTCTACCCTCGATTTAAAGCATCTGCAGTTCTTTCTTACAAGCAAAGTCTGATCAAAGCTGGTCCGAGGGTCCCCAATGAGGTAATTTTGTGTCTATCATATTCATCATTTCTCTCTCCTTGGTTCCATGCAATGTAATCTGGGGAGCCTTCCCGACTAGTAAGCCATGGATGATTTACTGCAGCTGAGGGTTGATAATACAAAGATTGGGGACTCGGGTGGGAGGAGTTGCAATTTGGGGGATAATTTGCTCTTTTGTTCCTAATAAATACCTCATCAAAGCGAACAGCAAGGGTCAAGGACAAATAGGCTGAAACCTTTGAAAGGCAAACAGCTGCACCAGTTACGAACGTCTCTGGCTAATCTTCCAGAAAAATTAAAATAGATGGATTTCCCAGCTAGCAAAAAAAAACAAGCCACCTGCCACCTTCTGCTTGCAACCGACGAGAAATCCGTAAAACTAACAAGTTTTGACAAGTTAAGCAACCGCACTTTTTGCAAGATATCAGGATTTAAATGAAATCCGTCCTTCAGCTCATAAATATTCAATTTTCTTTCAATCTGCAAGTCCATAGATTGTTATAGAGTCAAACAGCGTGGAAACAGGCCCTTCGGCCCAACTTGCCCACGCCAGCCAATATGTCCCAGCTACACTCATCCCACCTGCCCGCGTTTGGTCCGTATCCCTCCAAACCTGTCCTATCCATGTACCTGTCTAAATGTTTCTTAAACTTTGGGATAGTCCCTGCCTCAACTAGACTGATTCCTGGGATGTCAGGACAGTCTTATGAAGAAAGACTGGATAGACTTGGTTTATACTCTCTAGAATTTAGGAGATTGAGAGGGGATCTTATAGAAACTTACAAAATTCTTAAGGGGTTGGACAGGCTAGATGCAGGAAGATTGTTCCCGATGTTGGGGAAGTCCAGGACAAGGGGTCACAGCTTAAGGATAAGGGGGAAATCCTTTAAAACCGAGACGAGGAGAACTTTTTTCACACAGAGAGTGGTGAATCTCTGGAACTCTCTGCCACAGACGGTAGTTGAGGCCAGTTCATTGGCTATATTTAAGAGGGAGTTAGATGTGGCCCTTGTGGCTAAGGGGATCAGGGGGTATGGAGAGAAGGCAGGTACGGGATACTGAGTTGGATGATCAACCATGATCATATTAAATGGCGGTGCAGGCTCGAAGGGCCGAATGGCCTACTCCTGCACCTAATTTCTATGTTTCTATGTTTCTAACTACCTCCTCTGGCAGCTCGTTCCATACATACTGTGTGAAAATGTTACCCCTCAGATTCGTAATAAATCTTTGTTCAAGAAGGAACT
Organism: Leucoraja erinaceus; assembly: GCF_028641065.1. Taxonomy (NCBI): domain Eukaryota; kingdom Metazoa; phylum Chordata; class Chondrichthyes; order Rajiformes; family Rajidae; genus Leucoraja; species Leucoraja erinaceus. The sequence goes on from NC_073394.1 coordinate 4,322,162, forward strand.
GCAGATGCTGGAAAATCGAAGGTGGACAAAAGTCTATGGATGCTGCCGCACCCGCTGAATTCCTCCTGCACTTTTGTCTACCTATTAAATCTTTTCCCCTTCACCTTAAACCTATGTCCCCTAGTCCCTGATTCACCTACTCTGGGCAAGCATCTTACCCATTCATCTGTCCTCTCATGATTTTATACACCTCTATAAGATCACCCCTTCATCCTCCTGCACTCGCACAAGGAATAGAGTCCCAGCCTACTCAACCTCTCCCGATAGCTCGGACCCTCCGATCCTGGCAACATCCTCGTAAATCTTCTCCGTACCATTCGCAACTTGACAACGACTGTATCGCACTTTATAGAACAAGGATGATTTTGGGGATATTTGAAACTGAGGGAAAGTAGCATGAATTTGACCTGTGGAAACACGGGAACATTTCAGTTAAATGGGCCTTTTATCCTGGAAGTCTCTCCTGTAGCACAACGGAGATTGCATTCAGTCAAGGAAAAGCTGCCACAGCCAGACATAAAAATTGCTTCCCCCCCCACCTCCTCGATCAGTAGCTTAGACATAGACTTAGATCCTTTATTTGTCATTCAGACCTTTCGAATCTCGACTCAGCAGCCAAATGTATGTAGCCTCTTTTTGCTCTGGTATTTCATTTTCATATGTTTAAATTATAATGTTTTATCTGTGTTTAAGAAGGAACTGCAGAGGCTGGAGAATCGAAGGTTACACAAAAAAGCTGGAGAAACTCAGCGGGTGCAGCAGCATCTATGGAGCGAAGGAAATAGGCAACGTTTTGGGCCGAAACCCTTCCGGGTTTCGGCCCGAAACGTTACCTATTTCCTTCAGTCTGAAGAAGGGTTTCGGCCTGAAACGTTGCCTATTTCCTTCGCTCCTTAGATGCTGCTGCACCCGCTGAGTTTCTCCAGCTTTTATGTTTTATCTGTAATTGTCTACTGTTCATATCCTTGCAAGTAAAGCACCCAGGAAAATTCCTTGTATGTTAACATACTTGCCTAATAAATTTTTTTTTCAAATTCAAATCCAAAACACATGGCATCAATAAAACAAAAGATAAAAATCGCACCAATTTCACCCACATTCTGGGAAGGCTATTGTTTTAAATATATATATATATATATATATCAAATGTGCAAAGGAGATCCTATAAACGGGGAAAAAGTTCTTATACGTGCTCCAGGCAGGTTTGTCTCCACACGTAACCAAGTTCAGGGGAAGAACATCAATCAAAAATGTCCCTCCTGCTTCAGGCTACAGAATTTTGTGCGATCTAAAGACTTAGCTCCGCGCTATTACAACACCCGTGGTTCAAAGAACACACGCAGAAATTGCCTATTGTTCTGAGACAGGGAGCAAAAATTTGCATCAATAACAGAAGCATTCAGCACAGTCCCTACCTATATCGTGTGTCACATAGAAACATAGAAATTAGGTGCAGGAGCAGGCCATTCGGCCCTTCGAGCCTGCACCGCCATTCAATATGATCATGGCTGATCTTCCAACTCAGTATCCTGTACCTGCCTTCTCTCCATACCCCCTGATCCCCTTAGCCACAAGGGCCACATCAAACTCCCTCTTAAATATAGCCAATGAACTGGCCTCAACTACCGTCTGTCGCAGAGAGTTCCAGAGATTCACCACTCTCTGTGTGAAAAAGTTTCTTCTCATCTCGGTTTTAAAGGATTTCCCCCTTATCCTTAAGCTGTGACCCCTTGTCCTGGACTTCCCTAACATCGGGAACAATCTTCCTGCATCTAGCCTGTCCAACCCCTTAAGAATTTTGTAAGTTTCTATAAGATCCCCTCTCAATCTCCTAAATTCTAGAGAGTATAAACCAAGTCTATCCAGTCTAAACAATCTTAACAATGGCCAGCTTCCTTATCATCATTACTTTTTGGCATATCTTTCATTCATTTACATTCATCTCTCTATATTTTACAATCATCTGTCTACATTACTGTCTGTATCTCTAGTTTCCATTTCCCCCTAACTCGTCTGAAGAAGGGTCTCGACCCGAAACGTCACCCATTCCTTCTCTCCAGAGGTGCTACCGGTCCCGCTGAGTTATTGCAGCATTTTGTGTCAAGGGGTTCAAAATGTCCATTTTGTCCATTGGTGTTCATTCTGCATCCCATCTTGGGCTAGACAAACACCTACTCGTTGAGGCAGTCCAGAGAGCCATATCATTTATGCAATAATCGCGTGATTATTCATTTATACAACTGTGTGTTTATTTATGGGTAGCACTGTGGCACAGCAGTAGAGTTGCTGCCTTATGCCCCTGTCCCACTTAGGAAACCTGAACGGAAACCTCTGGAGACTTTGTGCCCCACCCAAGGTTTCCGTGCGGTTCCCGGAGGTTTTTGTCAGTCTCCCTACCTGCCTCCACTACCTGCAACCTCCGGCAACCACCTGCAACCTCCGGGAACCGCGCGGAAACCTTGGGTGGGGCGCAAAGTCTCCAGAGGTTTCCGTTCAGGTTTCCTAAGTGGGACAGGGGCATTACAACGCTTACAGCACCAGAGAGCCGGGCTCGATCCTGACTACGGGTGTTTGTCTGTACGGAGTTTGTACGTTCTCCCCGTGACCACGTAGATTTTCTGCGACAACTTCAGTTTCCTCCCACACTCCAAAGATGTAGTGGTTAGTAGGTTAATTGTCATGGTATAAATATAAATTGTCCCTAGTGTGTGTGTTGGATAGTGTTACTGTGCGGCAATCCCTGGTTGATGTGGACTCGGTGGGCCGAAGGGCCTGTTTCCGCGCTGTATCTCTAAACAAAATTAAACTTATAAATTACAGGTGTTCCTTTCTTTTTTACTGAGGTATAGCATGGAAACAGGCCCTTCCACCCACCGAGTCCATGCCGACCATCGATCGCCCATTCACACTCGTTCTGTTATCCCACTTACTCACCACTAAGGGCCTTTTTATACAGAGGCCAATTAACCTACAAACCTGCATGTCTTTGGGATGTGGGAGGAAACTGCCCGGAGCGCCCGGAGACTACCCACGCAGGTCACGGGGAGAACGTACAAACTCCACACACACAGCCCTGGAAGTCAGGATCAAACCCAGTAAGGCAGCCATTCTATCGCTGCGCCAATGTTGATGGGCCTATTTTGGGTCGGGGACACTTCTTCAGCGAGATAGAGTAGGAGGGAGGCCCAAGTTCGATCCTGACCTCCGATGCTGTCTGTGTGGAGTTTGCACGTTGTCCGTGTGACCGTGTGGGCTTCCTCCGGGTGCTCCGGTTTCCTCCACACTCCAAAGACATGAGGCGTTTGTAGGTTAACTTGCCTGTGTAAATTGCCCCTGGTGTGTCGGGAGTAGATTAGAAAGCAGGAATAACATAGAACCAGTGTGAACAGGTGATCGATGGACTGAAGGAAGGTGGACACAAAATGCTGGAGTAACTCAGCGGGACAGGCGGCATCTCTGGAGAGAAGGAACGGGCGACGTTTCGGGTTGAGACCCTTCTTCAGGCTGTCCCGCTGAGTTACTCCAGCATTTTGTGTCTATCTTCGATTTAAACCAGCATCTGCAGTTCCTTCCTACACACGATAAACTGAAGGACATGTTTCCATGCGGTATCTTTAAAAGCCCTGTCCCACGGTACGAGTTCATTCCAAGAGCTCTCCCGAGTTTAGAAAAAATCAAACTCGTGGTAAGCACGGAGAATGAACGTAGCGGGTACGTCGGAGCTCGGGGACGTCCCTTAGCGCTAACGGCAGGTACTCGGGGAAGACTCGCTAACGGCAGGCAAGCGCGGGAAGACTGGTGAAGATTATTCAACGTGATGAAAAATGTCCACGAGAGCCCCGAGTACCAACGAGTGGACATTACCGTAAATCTCTGAGTTCGAATCCGGGCAAACTCGGGAGAGCACTTGGAATGAACTCGCACCGTGGGACAGGGGTTTAAAGGAATGAAGGGAACGAGCGAAATGTAAAGCTGAAGAGAGGGATATGGGCGGAAGGCGAATGGGGGGGGGGGGGGGGAATGAGGGAGGATATAAAGGAGAATGGGGGGGACTTTGGAACGGGGGGGGTGGGGGGGGGAGATGACTGCTAGCTATATGCATCAATGGCTAAATAAAGTCCACATGACTGTGTTGTGTTTGATGGATAATGTGAGTTGTACCCTAATGTATCCTAACTTCAAATGTTTTTAAATGAGTATTTTTATCTTTAATAGGCATTTAGAAATATTTGAGCCCAACAGACACAGACTTTATTCCGCTTATTGTGCTCAGCAACCCAAATATATCCTTCAGTAAATTGGAAAACGCAGATAAGCCTTGCCTTTTGAATACACTTTCAATATCCTTCCTGCCGCTGTATAAAGGACATACAGTGCCCTCCATAATGTTTGGGACAAAGACCCATCATTTATTTATTTGCCTCTGTACTCCACAATTTGAGATTTGTAATAGAAAAAAAATCACATGCGGTTAGAGTGCACCTTGTCAGATTATAATAAAGACCATTTTTTATACATTTTAGTTTCACCATGTAGAAATGACAGCTGTGTTTATACATAATCCCCCCATTTCAGGGCACCATAATGTTTGAGACACAGCAATGTCATGTAAATGAAAGTAGTCATGTTTAGTATTTTGTTGCGTATCCTTTGCATGCAGTGACTGCTTGAAGTCTGCGATTCATGGACATCACCAGTTGCTGGGTGTCTTCTCTGGTGATGCTCTGCCAGGCCTGTATTGCAGCCATCTTTAGCTTATGCTTGTTTTGGGGGGCTAGTCCCCTTTAGTTTTCTCTTCAGCATATAAAAGACATGCTCAATTGGGTTCAGATCAGGTGATTGACTTGGCCACTCAAGAATTGACCATTTTTTAGCTTTGAAAAACTCCTTTGTTACTTTTGCAGTATGTTTGGGATCATTGTCTTGCTGTAGAATGAACCGCTGGCCAATGAGTTTTGAGGCATTTGTTTGAACTTGAGCAGATAGGATGTGTCTATACACTTCAGAATTCATTATGCTACCACCATCAGCCGTTATATCATCAATGAAGATAAGTGAGCCAGTACGTTCAGCAGCCATACATGCCCAGGCTATAACACCCCTACCACCGTGTTTCGCAGATGAGGTGATATGCTTCTTGGACAGTGGGCAGTTCCTTCTCTCCTCCATACTTTGCTCTTGCCATCACTCTGATATAAGTTAATCTTCGTCTCATCTGTCCACAAGACTGTTTTCCAGACTGTGGTTGCTCTTTTAAGTACTTCTTGGCAAACTGTAACCTGGCCATCCTATTTTTGTGGCTAACCAGTGGCTTGCATCTTGCAGTGTAGCCTCTGTATTTCTGTTCATGAAGTCTTCTGCGGACAGTGGTCATTGATAAATCCACACCCGACTTCTGAAGAGTGTTTCTGATCTGTCGGACAGGTGTTTGGGGATTTTTCTTTATTATAGCGAGAATGCTCCTGTCATCAGCTGTGGAGATCTTCCTTGGCCTGCCAGTCCCTTTGCGATTAGTAAGCTCACCAGTGCTCTCTTTCTACTTAATGATGTTCCAAACAGTTGCCTGGTAAGCCTAAGGTTTGGCTGATGTCTCTAACAGTTTTATTCTTGTTTCTCAGTCTCATAATGACTTCTTTGACTTTCATTGGCACAACTTTGGTCCTCATGTTGATAAACATCAATAAACGTTTCCAAAGGTGATGGAAAGACTGGAGGAAAGACTAGGTGCTGAGAGCTCTCTTATACCTGCATGAAGGGGGCAATTAAACAGACCTGAGCAATTACAAACACCAGTGAAGCCATGTGTCCCAAACATTATGGTGCCCTGAAATGGGAGGACTATGTATAAACACAGCTGTAATTTCTACATGGTGAAACCAAAATGTATAAAAACACCCTTTAATAAAATCTGATAATGTGCTCTTTAACTACATGTAATTTTTTTCTATTACAAATCTCAAATTGTGAAATACCGAGGCAAATAAATAAATGATAGGTCTTTGTCCCAAACATTATGGAGGGCATTATGGAGGGCACTGAGTATAGGAGCAAAGATCCTTCTGCAGTTGTACAGGGCCCTAGTGAGACCACACCTGGAGTATTGTGTGCAGTTTTGGTCTCCAAATTTGAGGAAGGATATTCTTGCTATTGAGGGAGTGCAGCGTAGGTTTACAAGGTTAATTCCCAGGATGGCGGGACTGTCATGTGCTGAGAGAATGGAGCGGCTGGGGTTGTACACTCTGGAGTTTAGAAGGATGAGAGGGAATCTTATTGAAACATATAAGATTATTAAGGGTTTGGACACGCGAGAGGCAGGAAACATGTTCCCGGTGTTGGGGGAGTCCAGAACCAGGGGCCACAATTTAAGAATAAGTGGTAAGCCATTTAGAACGGAGATGAGGAAACACTTTTTCACACAGAGAGTGGTGAGTCTGTGGAATTCTCTGCTTGAGAGGGCGGTGGAGGCCGGTTCTCTAGATACTTTCACGAGAGAGCTAGGTGGGGCTTTTAAAAATAGCAGAGTCAGGGGAAATGGGGAGTAGGCTGGAACGGGGTACTGATGGTGGATGATCAGCCATTGAATGGCGGTGCTGGCTCGAAGGGCCGAATGGCCTACTCCTGCACCTGTTGTCTATTACATGCAGGACACACTGGGTAGTAGGTTCTGCCCATTTTCCAAATTGCATCGAACAAATCTCTGCATTAAAACTCAAAACAATGCCCGAGAGAATGTGAACGACCAAGTCTGTTCTCATCGTTAATGAGTTTAAATGTAACTTCTGCTGTGGATTAGCTGAGCCTGAGGGAGAGAAATGCCCGTCAGAATTGGCACACTTAGGCCTTTGCAAGATAACATTGCAGCACGGTGGCTCAGCGGTAGAGTTGCTGCCTTGCAGCGATTGCAACGCCGGAGACCCGGGTTCGATCCCGACTACGGGTGCTGTCTGTACTCTCCAAGATCTCCAGTTTCCTCCCACACCCCAAAGACGTACAGGTTTGTAGGTTAAATGGCTTTGTAAAATTGTAAATTGTCCTTAGTGTTTGTAGGATAGTATTAATTTGAGGGGATCGCTGGTTGGCACAGCACCGAACGGCCTGATTCCGCGCTGTATCTCTAAACTAAACTAAACTAAATATCGTATCCTGATGCATGTACAAAGATGGTGGGTGGGAAGAATGAATGAATGAAACTCTTTGCTTGCAGACTCAAGGTATGCGAAGAGTCACCACATAAAGAGCGTTGACACGCAGAACGGCGGTTCCCTCCTCTTTGTTTGGACACGCTGGTGGCAGGAAATATGTTCCCGATGTTGGGGGAGTCCAGAACCAGTGGCCACAGTTTAAGAATAAGGAGTAAGCCATTTAGAACGGAGACGAGGAAATACTTTTTCTCACAGGGAGTGGTGAGTCTGTGGAATTCACTGCCTCAGTGGGCGGTGGAGGCAGGTTCACTGGATGCTTTCAAGAGAGGGCTCTTAAAAATAGCGGAGTCAGGGGATATGGGGAGAAGGCTGGAATGGGGTACTGATTGGGGATGATCAGACATGATCATGAGGGAGTGCAGAGAAGGTTCACCAGACTGATTCCTGGGATGTCAGGACTGTCTTATGAAGAAAGACTGGATAGACTTGGTTTATACTCTCTAGAATTTAGGAGATTGAGAGGGGATCTTATAGAAACTTACAAAATTCTTAAGGGGTTGGACAGGCTAGATGCAGGAAGATTGTTCCCGATGTTGGGGAAGTCCAGGACAAGGGGTCACAGCTTAAGGATAAGGGGGAAATCCTTTAAAACCGAGATGAGGAGAACTTTTTTCACACAGAGAGTGGTGAATCTCTGGAACTCTCTGCCACAGAGGGTAGTTGAGGCCAGTTCATTGGCTATATTTAAGAGGGAGTTAGATGTGGCCCTTGTGGCCAAGGGGATCAGAGGGTATGGAGAGAAGGCAGGTACGGGATACTGAGTTGGATGATCAGCCATGATCATATTAAATGGCGGTGCAGGCTCGAAGGGCCGAATGGCCTACTCCTGCACCTAATTTCTATGTTTCTATGTTTCTATGATCACATTGAATGGCGGTGCAGGCTCGATGGGCCGAATGGCCTACTCTTGCACCTATTGTCTATTGTCTATTGTTTGCGTGCAGTATCTCTAAACCAAACTAAAACGAAATGGTCCAGGCACGTTAGGAACGGAACTGAAATATCCCTGAAGTGATGGTAGTGCGTTCTCTTGCGAAAGAGGTCGGCTTATTCTAAGGGTGGGGGGAGGGGGGGGGGGGGGGGGGGAATGTTCACTTAATTAACCTGTGCCCTGTTCGGCAAAATGCTGGGAGTTGTCAGCTATTCAGTGTACGAGGAATCAAAGCAATGACGTGGGTAGATGTGCTGAAGTGGTTGAGCATAAAGACAGGGGCTGATGATTATGGAGAAGTGGGCAAAGGGAATGACAGGCAGAGCTCACTGCAGTGAAAGCATTAACAATTATCATCATCATCACTGCCATCATCAGCCGCAACATCATTTATCTCTTTTTTCTTCCCCCCCCCTTCTCTTTCCCCCTATCATGCTTCCACAGTGTGTGTTGTTCGGACCCGATACATTAGGCAGCTGGTCGCTCGAGTGGAAGGGTAATGTGCTTTTGATAGAGTGAACCCAAGCGTGGAAAATAAACACTGCCCGTCCTTGCGGGATGGCTGGCGTGTGGAACTGCCCCGTGCTTAACGTTAAGGGTCTCGGCCAGTGTCCCCCCGTTTTTAAACTACAAGTGCCTCGCCCGGCACTTTGAGAAAACGAGCTGCGCTGCCGAGGCGAGGCGAGGCGAGGGAAGGCGGCGTTGGCTCACTGACATCCAGAGAGGGGCCAGTCCGGCATGGTGCAAGCCCTGGCAGTCTCGGGGAAACATAATGGAACAACAGGGGCACGTGTGCTCCAAGCTGCTCGCCCCCAGGGGCCAGCCGCTACCCGAAACAATTTAGCAGAGAATCACTCCATCTTAATGTCTGATTTAATGTCTGGCTGCGTTATGCAATTTGCACCAAAGAGCCACTGTGTAAAAATTCTCGCTGTAGTCAAAGAGCTAAGGGCCTTGTCCCAATTGCAGATTTTTTCGGCAACTGCCGGCGTCATATCAGTGTTGCCAAAAGATTTTGAACATTTTAAAATCCAGCGGCGACAAAACAAAAAAAAAAAGCTACACTTGAAAAAACGCCGCTCGTCAATTAGACGTCACGGAGCATCACGCCGCGAATTTTTCGGTGATCTTATACGTCAGTCAATGATGCCAGCAGTCGCCGACAAAATCGGCCAAGTGGGACAGGCCCTTCAGGGCTGCACAGAAAACATGCATCTTCGGCCCATCGAGTCCATGCTGGCCTCTCATGTGTAGGAAGGAACTGAACCCAAAACCGAAGATACAAACCTGCACGTGTTTGGAGTGTGGGAGGAATCCGGAGCACCCGGAGAAAACCCACGCAGGTCACGGGGAGAGCGTGCAAACTCCGTACAGACAGCACCCATGGTCATTATCGAACCCGGGTCTCTGGTGCTGTAAGGCAGCAAATCTACCGCTGCGCCACCGTGCGATAGACACAAAAACGATAGACACAAAAAACTCAGCAGGTTTAGACAGCATCCATGTCTATCCTACATAGATCTCTTTGTATCCTCCTCACATAGGCTTCTGATTCTGATTACCATGTGTACCGAGGTACAGTGAAAAGCTTTGTTTTAGATCATAAGACATAGGAGCAGAATTAGGCCATTCGGCCCATCGACTCTGCTCCGCCATTCTCCTGCCTTCTCCCCATAACCCTTGACACCTGCACTAATCAACAACCCATCAATCTCCGCTTTAAGAACACCCAATGACCCAGGTTCTCCACCCTCTGGCTGAAGAAATTCCTCCTCATCTCCATTCTAAAAGTACGTCCTTGTATTCTGAGGCTGTGGCCTCTGGTCCTAGACTCTCACACCAGTGGAAACATCCTCTCCACATCCACTCCACATCTACCCTTTTACACACTATCCAATCAAATTGAACAATATAAACATACAGTGTGTGAAAGTGAGAGTGTGTGAGTGTGTGAGTGTGTGTGTGTGTGTGTGTGTGTGGGTGTGGGTGTGTGTGTGTGTGTGTGTGTGTGTGTGTGTGTGTGTGTGTGTGTGTGTGTGTGTGTGTGTGTGTGTGTGTGTGTGTGTGTGTGTGTGTGTGTGTGTGTGTGTGTGTGTGTGTGTGTGTGTGTGTATGTGTGTGTGTGAGTGTGTGTGTGTGTATGTGTGTGTGTGTGTGTGTGTGTGTGTGTGTGTGTGTGTATGTGTGTGAGTGTGAGAGTGTGTGTGAGTGTGTGTGTGAGTGTGTGGAAGAGGATGTGGGTGAGTGTGTGAGTGTGAGAGTGTGTGTGTGTGAATGTGTGTGTGTGTATGTGTGTATGTGTGAGTGTGTGTGTGTGTGAGAGTGTGTGTGTGTGTGTGTGTGTGTGTGTGTGTGAGTGTGAGAGTGTGAGTGTGTGAGAGAGGGTGGGAGAGGGTGTGGGTGAGTGTGTGAGAATGTGTGAGTGTGTGTGACAGTGTGTGAGTGTGTGAGTACGAGAAAGTGTGTGAGTGTGCAACAGAGAGAGAACGCGTGTGAGTGAGTGTGCATGAGAAAGAGTGTGTGAGCGTGTGTGTGAAAGAGCGTGGGAGTGTGTGATAGTGTGTGAGTGTGTGTACGAGTGTGTGAGTGTGCAACAGAGAGAGAACATGTGTGAGTGAGTGTGTGTGCATGAGAAATAGTGTGTGTGTGAGTGTGTACGAGAGAGAATGTGTGTGAGAGTGAGTTTGTGTGTATGAGAGAATAAGTGTGTGAGAAAGAGTTGTGTGTGTGTGAAGTGTATATTTGTGTGTAAGTGTGAATAATTGTATTTGCACTGGGTTGTGACCTGCGACTCACTGGTACAAGCCCCCTGGTTAAAACTCACTTAAACCTTTAATAGTCGAAGTGCTCACAATGCATGGCAGCAAACAATAGTTTAACAAAGACATCCATTTAAGCTGCTCTTTTGTACATTTGCAATAAAGACTGTTGGACCATTTGCAAAGCTTAAAATGCTTTTGTCAACAGAGACAATAACCATAAAGCTCTTACTTAAATGCTCCAGAATTTCAGGTTTTTGTGCTTCTTGCGATGACTCAGGGATGATCCTTGCTACAAACTTTTCTCTGCATAAAGGTCTGCCTTGCATAATGAAACATAACCCAGTTCCACACGATCCACCCATCAGAGATGTTAACAATACGATAGATGGGTCACAGTGGTGCAGCGGTAGAGTTGCTGCTTTACAACGAATGCAGCTCCGGAGACCCAGGTTCAATCCCGATTATGGGTGCTTGGGTCTGTATGGAGTTTGTACGTTCTCCCCGTGACCTGCGTGGGATTTCGCCGAGATCTTCGGTTTCCTCCCACACTCCAAAGACGTGCAGGTTTGTAGGTTAATTGGCTTGGTAAATGTAAAATTGTCCCTAGTGGGTTTAGGATAGTGTAAATGTGCGGGGATCGCTGGTCAGCAGGGACCCGGTGGGCCGAAGGGCCTGTTTCCGTGCTGTATCTCTAAACTAAACCCAGGGTTCGATCCTGACCACGGGTGCTGTCTGTACGGAGTTTGTACGTTCTCCCCTTAACCCGCGTGGGTTTTCTCCGGGTGCTCCGGTTTCCTGCCACATTCTGCAGATATTCAGATTCGTAGGTTAATAGTTTAGTTTAGTTCAGAGATACAGCGCGGAAACAGGCCCTTCGGCCCACCTAGTCCGCACCGACCAGCGATCTCCGCACATTAACACGATCCACCACACACCAGGGGCAATTTTACATTTCATACCAAGCCACTTAACCTGTACGTCATTGGAGTGTGGGGAGAAACTGAGCTTCAATTGGCTTCGGTAAAAATTGTAAATTGTCCCCAGTGTGTGTTGGATAGTGTTAATGTGCGGGGATCGCTGGTCGGCATGTTTCAGTGGGCTGAATGGCCTGAATCCGCAATGTATCTCTAAACTAAACCAGTCTTCTGCTCTGACTTAAAGCTGACAGTCCACAGGACACCAGTGATTCCTGCCCTCCTATAGGCTTTGTCAACCTGGAATAATTGTCAGAGGAATCTTAAGGCACTGGAAAAATACCACCACTGTCTCTGAAAATGCTCCACGTTTACTGCAAGGAAAACAGAAGCCCATCAGTGTCTTCCTCTAAGTTCACATCCCATCGTTGAGGCCAGAGTTAGTCCCAGTTGGCAACTTTCCACCAACCATATTGTCTCCATGCCTAACACCAGTCTCCTAGACAGACAGCCGATTACCATGGGTTTAAGAAGGAACTGCAGATGCTGGAAAATCGAAGGTAGACAAAAATGCTGGAGAAACTCAGCGGGTGCAGCAGCATCTATGGAGCGAAGGAAATAGGCAATGTTTCGGGCCGAAACCCTTCTTCAGACTGATGGGAGGTTGGGAGGGGGACGGGGAGGAGAAAGGAGAAAGGAAGAGGAGGAGCCCGAGGGCTGAGGGAGAGATAGGAAGGGGAGGAGACAGCAAGGGCTAACAAAATCGGGAGAATTCAATGTTCATACCCCCAGGATGCAGACTTCCCAAGCGGAATATGAGGTGCTGTTCCTCCAATTTCCGGTGGTGCTCGCTCTGGCCATGGAGGAGACCCAGGACAGAGAGAGGTCGGATACGGAATGGGAGGGGGAGTTGAAGTGCTGAGCCAGGTTGAGGTCAGGTTGGCTAATGCGGACCGAGCGGAGGTGTTCGGCGAAACGATCGCCAAGCAGTTCCTCCAGCATTTTTGAGTACAGACGATTACCATGTTCTTTAGACTTTAAAGAGCAGAAACTGAGACCAAGCTGACCAGCGATCACCTGGTACACAAGCACTATCCCCACACACACACTCGGGACAATTTACGATTTCTCCCGGAGCCAATTGCGAAGGATGGTTCAGTTGCCTGATAACAGCTGGGAAGAAACTGTCCCAGAATCTGGAGGACGCTGCTTCTTGCCGGCGCTTTAGAAAGGCTATCTGTCGCTTCAGTACATTAATGGCCCCGTAACAGAAGTGTCCGCGTCGCAGGGCTGGAAGCTGGAAGTACCGTGAGTTCATTCTGCTACCACCATCATCTATTATGACAAGTGATGGCTCCCACTGATTGTCGCCGGAAGCTTGCGTCCTTTATAGAATGGACCCTGACAGCGAGGCCAACTTTTTGTAACAATTACTACAAGTATAAGGTGCAACAGTTCTTTAAAAAGAAATGGTTTCAGGATGTGGGAAGGGAGGATGAAAAATACGAAGTTGGTATATCCCTTTCTGCTCGTTCATAAGAGAGCTTTTGTTTCTTATTCTTTTTCTTTTTACGGCCTATTTCTTAACTGTTTTCCTTAACTCTCTGCTTAAAAGGTCTCTCTTTTTGATCATTTCTTTTTACGGCCTATTTCTTAACTGTTTTCCTTAATTCTTTGCTTAAAAGGTCTCTCTTATTGATCATTTTTTCACAATGTCACGATTTTTTCTCACTTTCTTTACTTTCCTTACTTTCCTCTCTTTTTAAAGCTTAAAAAATGAAGTGTTTCAATAAACGTAATAAGTTATACTTGGCTTGTATTATTGCAATGTACTGTACTTCTAATAAATAACATTATTTAAAAAAAACTTTTGTAACAAGATGGAATAGCCGAATTTTGGATGAGTGATAGAGTGATACAGTGTGGAAACAGGCCCTTCGGCCCAACTTGCCCACATGGGCCAACATGTCCCAGCTACACTGGTCGCACCGACATACATGTGGCCCATATCACTCTATCACTGGATATGTCCTATCCATGTACCTGTCTAAATATTGCTGAAAAGTTGCCATAGTCCCTGTCTCACCTACCTCCTCTGGCAGCTTGTTCCTTTGTGTGAAAAAGTGACCCCTCAGATTCCCATTAAATGTTTTCCCCTTCACCTTAAATCTGTTTCATCTGGTCCTTGACTACCCTGCTCTAGGCAAGAGACTCTATGCACAATAGACAATAGACAATGGATAATAGATGCAGGAGTAGGCCATTCAGCCCTTCGAGCCAGCACCGCCATTCAATGTGATCATGGCTGATCATCCACAATCAGTACCCCGTTCCTTCTCCCCATGTCGCCTGACTCTGTTATCTTTAAGAGTCCTATCTAGCTCTCTCTTGAAAGTATCCAGAGAACCGGCCTCCACCGCCCTCTGAGGCAGAGAATTCCACAGACTCACAACTCTCTGAGTGAAAAAGTGTTTCCTCGTCTCCGTTCTAAACGGCTTACCCCTGATTCTTAAACTGTGGCCCCTGGTTCTGGACTCCCCCAACATCGGGAACATGTTTCCTGCCTCCAGCGTGTCCAAACCTTTAATCATCTCATACGTTTCAACAAGATGCCCTCTCATCCTTCTAAACTCCAGAGTGTACAAGCCCAGCCGCTCCATTCTCTCAGCATGTGACAGTCCCGCCATCCCGGCCCGATGCATTCCTCAACTATGAATGTATGAGTCACAAATCATGACATATATTTCTGTGATTAAAAATTCAAAGATAAACTTTCAGGTGGATTAATTAGAAAAGATAATTCCACAGTGAGGATTAACTAGTCTTATTTAAATCTTAATGCCAGAAATGACGACAAATTAAAAAGTGAACACGCTGTAACGTACTTCATAATAAGTACATTATGCACTAGCCTTATTCATCAAGTATATTTTGTTATCGCAGATGAGGCCTTGCGCTAACTAATAAGCAACTACAGAATATAAAAAGAGGCGAAAGGTTATTTTTATAACCTGATGAAAGAGTCTAGAGTGTTTTATTGGCATATGTCCCAGATAGAACAGCAAAATTCTTAATTGCTGCAGCACAAAAGAATCTGTAAACATAATACATAACGGGAGAGAGAGAAAAAAATGAAATCTAGCATTTACTTGCAATTTATATTTGTCAGCTTTTGAAGGGACAAGCATACACATGTCAATCGACACAAAATGCTGGAGTAACTCAGCGGGACAGGCAACATCTCTGGAGAGAAGGACGAGTGATGTTTTGGGTCGAGACCCTTCTTCAAGGTCAGAAGAAGGGTCTCAACCGGAAATGTCGCCCGTTCCTTCTCTCCAGAGATGCTGCCTGTCCCGCTGAGTTGCTCCATCATTTTGTGTCTATCTTTGGTGTAAACCCAGCATCTGCAGTTCCTTCCTACACACATATGTCCATATTGCCATGCGACAAACATGTAAGTGTACATCCATTAGCTTTGCCCAACACCTCTGCTCAGTTCGCACTAACCAACCTGATCTCCCGGTTGCTCAGCACTTCAACTCCCCCTCCCATTCCCAATCTGACCTTTCTATCCTGGGCTTCCTCCATTTTCAGACTGAGGCCCAGCACAAATTGGAGGAACAGCAAGCACCTCATATTGCGCTTGGATAGTTTACACCCCAGCGGTATGAACATTGACTTCTCCAATTTTAGATAGCCCTGGCTTTCTCCCTCCTTCCCCTCCCTCTTCCCAGCTCTCCCACTAAGCCGACTGCCTCCGCCTCGTTCTGTCTTTTTCCCGCCCCCCCCCCCCCCCCCCCCCCCCACCCCCCCACACCGACATCAGTCTGAAGAAGGGTCGAAACGTCACCTATTCCTTCGCTCCATAGATGCTGCCTCACCCGCTGAGTTTCTCCAGCATTTTTTGACTACCTTCGATTTTTCCAGCATCTGCAGTTCTTTCTGAAACATGATGTTTATTGGGGACAAGTTTGCTTTTCCTTGCCCCATATATCCCTCCACGTGGTGCCGTGAGCACAGTCCCAATGCAACTGTGCAAGTTTAGTTTTCGTTTCAGAGATAAAGCACAGAAACTGGCCCTTCGGCCCATCGAGTCCACACCGACCATCGATCGCCCATCTACACTAGTTCTGTGTTAAACTGATTTCTTGCACCCACTCCCTACACACTAGGGGCAATTTACAGAGGGCCAATTAACCTACAAACCCCGCACGTCTTTGGGATGTGGGAGGAAACCGGAGCACCCGGAGGAAACCCAAGGTCATCAAGAGTTGAGAGTGTTGTACTGTCAAATGGAACAGTGAAATTCTCACTTGCCGTAGCGCCACAGAACATGTAAACGCAGTCTAATAAACGATATAATCAAACGAGAAAGAAAAAGGAGAAAAATGATATAAAAAAATAAAAAATATGTAATTATGCGAAATGGAACATGCAAACTCCACACGCAGACAGCACCCGAGGTCAGGATCGAACCTGGGTCTCTGGCGCTGTGAGGCAGTGGCTCTACTGGCTGTGCCACTGTGCTGCCCTTGGTCCTTAGGTTATTTTATGGGTTATAGTACAGCTCAAGGATAGAGAGTCATAGAATGATTCAGTGTTGAAACAGGCCCTTCGGCCCAACTTGCCCACACCGGCCAACATGTCCCATCTATGCTAGTCCCACCTGCCCACGTGGGGGTCCATATCCCTCCAAACCTGTCTTATCCATGTACCTTTCTTAAATGTTGGGGTAGTCTCTGCCTCAACTACCTCCTCTGGCAACTCGTTCCATACACACACCACCCTGGCTATATATAGGTTATCCTACAGTCATTTTCATTCCAATAAAAGCACTTCATTATTCAATCTTGATCTTGCTTCTCTTAGTCAGATATGTCTCAGTCAGAGATCATCAACCATATAACCATATGACAATTACAGCACGGAAACAGGCCATCTCGGCCCTACAAGTCCGTGCCGAACAATTTTTTTTCCCCTTAGTCCAACCTGCCTGCACTCATGCCATAACCCTCCATTCCCTTCTCATCCATATGCCTATCCAATTTATTTTTAAATGATACCAACGAACCTGCCTCCACCACTTCCACTGGAAGCTCATTGCACACCGCTACCACTCTCTGAGTAAAGAAGTTCCCCCTCATGTTACCCCTAAACATCTGTCCCTTAATTCTGAAGTCATGTCCTCTTGTTTGAATCTTCCCTATTCTCAAAGGGAAAAGCCTGTCCACATCAACTCTGTCTATCCCTCTCATCATTTTAAAGACCTCTATCAATTCCCCCCTTAACCTTCTGCGCTCCAGAGAATAAAGACCTAACTTATTCAACCTATCTCTGTAACTTAGTTGTTTAAACCCAGGCAACATTCTGGTAAATCTCCTCTGTACTCTCTCTATTTTGTTGACATCCTTCCTATAATTTGGCGACCAAAATTGTACACCATACTCCAGATTTGGTCTCACCAATGCTTTGTACAATTTTAACAATTTCAACTCACCACACACTCGTGATCTTTGGTTATCTTCAGTGAATACTCCGAGGAGAAATCCAAATCTGACATTCCGACAGTATTGCAGTCTATGGTCTGAAATTTAAAAAAAACCACAGGTATTCAGAAAATTAAAAATTAAAAAAACACAAGTATCAGAAAATTGTTAGTTAATGCACCAGGAACACAGAACGAACAAGCGGTGCAGTGTTCGAGTCGCTGCCTCACAGCCCCGGAGACCCAGGTTCGAGCCTGACCATGGGTGCTGTCTGAGTGTTTAGTTTAGTTTAGTTGAGAGACACAGCGTGGAAACAGGCCCTTCGGCCCACCAGCTCCGTGCCCGCCAATGATCATCCATGGAATGGGGTAGTGATTGTGGATGATAAGCCATGATCACATTGAATGGCGGTGCTGACTCGAAGGGCCGAATGGCCTACTCCTGCACGTATATTATCTATGACTCTATCCCACACATCGGGGACAATTTACAGAAACCAGATAACCTTGGAATGTTTGAGGAGGCCGGAGCTCCCGGAGAAAACCCACGTGCTCACAGGTAGAACGTGCAAACTCCGTACAGACAGCACCCATAGTCAGGATCGAACCCTGGTCCGTCGGCACTGTAAAGCAGCAACTCTACTGCCGCGCCAATGCGCCGTTCCCCCCCCCACTGTGGAGTTTGCACGTTCTCCCCGTGACTGCGTGGGTTTCCTCCGGGCGCTCCGGTTTCCTTCCACATTCCAAAGGCGCGCGGGGTTTGTAGGTGAATTTGCTTCTGTTAAAATGACCCCCTAATGTGTGGGGAGTGGGAGCGAATGTGGGATATCGTGCAACTAGTGTGAATGGGTGATCGATGGACGGCGCGGACTCGATGGGCAGAAGGGCCTGTTTCCGTGCTGCATTGCTAAACTAAACCAAAAAACTGAACATGATGTGCCGCAAAACGCTAAGAACATCCAGTGTTCACACACAGAATGCAAATTGCACTCTGATGTAGAAAATTATCATCCAGAAACTGCTGAAACAGCATTCCACACGGCACTGCATCCATAGAGCATCCAGAAACTGCTGAAACAGCATTCCACACGGCACTGCATCTATGGAGCCATCTGTTCAATGTAAGTTAGTATTGCCTACCATAAAATAGTAACATCTTGGGCGAGATAATAAAGTCAATGTCCAGAGGGCCATTGACAACGCCCAGAGGATTGTCGGCTGCCCTCTCCTTACCTTGGAGGACTTACACAGTTCCCGCTGCACCAAAAAATCCCAGAGTATCATAAAGGACATTTCCCACCCCGGACACTCCCTGTTTGAACTGTTGCCGTCAGGCAGACGGTACAGATCTACAAGGACAAGGACGAACAGACTAAAAAACTGTTTTTACCCCACTGCTATAAAAGCACTAAATGTAGCCGCCAAGGAACGCAGGGGCGATACAGACTAAGGGACTGTGGTACACTGTGAAATCGACAGAAGGATGGAGGGTTGGATGTTTATGTGTGCTATTTTCGTGATATTTATTTTAGTTGTTTATCTTTTAATATTTTACCTTGTATGTATCGTTAGCTTTTAGAAATGTTTGAATGGTGCACTGACTGGCTGACATTTTTAAATTTCGTTGTACATGGTTCATGTTACAATGACAATAAAGAAACTATTCTATTCTATTCTAAAGAACTTCGACATAAATAGCCACAGAGTCATACAGAACGATGCGCTGTATCTCTAAACTAAACTCAAAAACGAACACTCACAATTCACGGCCGCTACAGACGGAAGATATCACAACATCCGCCTGATGATCAAGTACAAACACGCATTAAATGATGCCTTAGTCACTGATTGTTCCAGAGATTGGTGTGGAACTTGTATCGATCTTTCTTGTGGAAAAAAGAATGAGGCTTTCCGACAAGCAATAAGGAGCAATGTTATAAAACTTGGCGGAAGGGAGAGGGCTGTCAACAGATGCACTTATATCCTTGTAGCTGCTACGATAAGTTCCTCAATTTAATAAGTCGAGGCGGATTGAGGTTTTGCTGTACCTCTGGGGCAAATTTTAATGTGATCAAAAGGAACGGCAGATGTTGGTTTACACCAAAGATAGAGTTACAACCCAGTGGTATGAGCGGTGAATTTGCTGATTTTATCTAACTTCTCCAAACATTCCCCTACCCCCCTTCCCGCCCTCTTGCTCCCCATCCACAACTAAGAGTCAGCTATAAGTTGCTAGTGTGGCCAAAGTCTGGGATCCCTTGCCGGGGATCGCCGGAGAAGAGCTCTGACCGCCGGTCTGCGGCCTACAACATCCTGCAGCCCCAGTCTGCCAATTCGGGACCTCCAAGCCACTTAGAGTGTTTGACCATCCCGAGGTTGGAGTTTTGACCATCCTGACGAGAGGGCCTATACATCGGGCCGTCCGTAGCGGCGACTACGGAGGGTTCATGGCCCCGGCCACAGGTGAACAAAGGAGGAGGACTGACTGAGCCTTGTTGCCTTCCACCACAGTGAAGAATGCTGTGGTGGATGTTTGCGTTAAATCTCATTGTGCATTGTGTGTGCTTTTTAAGTGTATCGCTGCTGGCAAATTCATTTCACTGCACCTTCGGGTGCAGGTGACGAATAAAATTGACTTTGACTTTCACTTTGACAACGAATGGTGAATCTGTGGAATTCATTGCCGCAGACAACTGTGGAGGCCAAGTTAATGGATATTTTTAAGGCAGAGATAGATAGATTCTTGATGAGTACGGGTGTCGGGGGTTATGGGTTACTCTTTCCACTGGCTGGATAGCAAGCAACAAAAAAGCTTTTAACTGTACATAGAAAATAGGTGCAGGAGTAGGCTATTCGGCCCTTCGAGCCTGCACCTCCATTCAATATGATCATGGCTGATCATCCAACTCAGTATCCCGTACCTGCCTTCTATGCCTTCATTGGCTATATTTAAGAGGGAGTTAGATGTGGCCCTTGTGGCTAAGGGGATCGGGGGGTATGGAGAGAAGGCAGGTACGGGATACTGAGTTGGATGATCAGCCATGATCATATTGAATGGCGGTGCAGGCTCGAAGGGCCGAATGGCCCCCTGATACCTTTAGCCACAAGGGCCACATCTAACTCCCTCTTAAATATAGCTAATGAACTGGCCTCAACTACCTTCTGCGGCAGAGAGTTCCACAGATTCACCACTCTCTGTGTGAAAAATGTTTTTCTCATCTCAGTCCTAAAGGATTTCCCCCTTATCCTTAAGCTGTGACCCCTTGTCCTGGACTTCCCCAACATCGGGAACAATCTTCCTGCATCCAGCCTGTCCAACCCCTTTAGAATTTTGTAAGTTTCTATAAGATCCCCCCTCAATCTCCTAAATTCTAGCGAGTACTAGCCGAGTCTATCCACTCTTTCCTCATATGAAAGTCCTGACATCCCACCAGGAATTATCTCAGTACACGGAACAACAGCAAACCAAACCAAACCAAACCACAGATATTCTATGAAATAATACTACGTAAGTAGATTGAATTGCGGAGTAGACATTTGATGGGCTGAATGGCCTAATCCTGCTCCCATAACATGAAAAAAGAAAATACATTTGTTTCATTCAAAGGCACAGCGTTGGCGAGATGGGCAGAATGGCCTCTTTCATTCCGTGCACTGAATACTCAATTTAATTGCAGCTTCCTGACAGTTAAAGACCAAAAATAACGCAATCAGGGCACACGTGAATCGCTTGATAATCAGATTCACTCACAGCTTGTCTCCAAAAAAAAAAATCCAACAACTAATCTTAGCTTAGATTCATTTTATTTACATATTAAATGAGAATCACGTTTTTTCTTTCTCTAATTGCCTTCATTTGATGTTTAACCTAATGAAATTAGATTCCAGAGAACTGCAAAACATTCCCCCAAGGCCCTCTGTGTGGATGGGTGCTTTTCACAACAGCAACGGGGAACGGCTCGACATTAATCTCAGCATTTAAACAGCATTTACAGAGGATCTAGTAAAGATGATCATATTGAGCAAATGCAAGCTAATAATGTATATACTTTTAATTTTGGGTTGCTTAGAGGACTGCGCACTTGCACGGAATACAAACAGCATGTACTTACGAGCATGTTAATGCGTAGAAGTGCCTCATCTTAAACTCAGTGACTGATGAATCTTCCATTATGAAACGGCTGTCCATTAAAGTGCATGCGTTTGCTGGAGTGTGAAATAGCATATGTAATTGTGTTCAGTTCTGGGCACCGTGTTATAGGAAATATGTTGACAAGCTGGAAAGGGGACAAAGAAGATTTACAGGGATGTTGCCAGGGGGCTAGAGGGTGTGAGCTATTAGGGGAGAGGTTGAGCATGCTGGGTCTCTATTCCCTGGAGCCCAGGAGGATGAGGGGTGATCTTATAGAGGTGTGTGTATAATCGTGAGAGGAATAGATCGGGTAGACGCACACAGTCTCTTGCCCAGAGTAGGTGAATCGAGGACCAGAGGGCATAGGTTTAAAGTGACGGGGAAAAGATTTAATAGGAATCTGAGGGGTAATAGTATAATACAAAATGTTGAAGTAACTCAGCGGGTCAGGCAGCATCTCTGGAGAAAAGGAATAGGTGATGTTTCTGGTCGAGACCCTTCTTCAGACAATGGCCATATTAAAATATGCCCCCAATCTTTTTTTTCCATGGTGGCACAGCGGTAGAGTTGCTGCCTTCCAGCGCCAAGGACCCGGGTTCATTAATGATAGGAGCAGAATTAGGCCATTTGGCCCATCAAGTCTACACCGCCATTCAATCATGGCTGATTTATCTCTGCCTCCTAACCCCATTCTTTTGCCTTCTCCCGATAAACCTCCGACACTCCGTACTAATCAAGAATCTATCTATCTTACGGGTGCGGAGTTTGTACGTTCTCCCCGTGACCTGCGTGGGGATTTTCTCTGGGATCTTCGGTTTCCTCCCACACTCCAAAGACAATAATAATAATAATAAATTGAATTTATATAGCGTTTTTCAGGGACTCAAAGTCGCTTTACAAGGCAAGGCGAAAAACAAAAACAAAACAAACCAAAAAATGGGCAACAATTCAAGCACAGATGAAAAGGGAGGGGGACGTGGGGCTAAGGATAGGCAGAGGTGAAGAGATGGGTCTTGAGGAGGGACTGGAAGATGGTGAGGGACTCAGAATTGCGGATCAGTTGGGGGAGGGAGTTCCAGAACCTGGGAGCTGCCCTGGAGAAGGCTCTGTCCCCAAAACTGCGGAGGTTGGACTTGTGGACGGAGAGGAGACCAGCTGATGTGGATCTGAGGGACCGTGAGGGTTGGTAGGGGGAGAGGAGGTCAGTGAGATATGGTGGAGGGCTTTGTAGGTGAGGACCAGGATTTTGTAGGTGATCCGGCGGGAGATGGGAAGCCAGTGAAGTTGTTTGAGGACTGGAGTGATGTGGTGCCAGGATTTGGTGTGGGTGATGAGTCGGGCGGCTGCGTTCTGGACCAGTTGGAGTCGGTTGATGTAGGTGGAGCTGATGCCAAGGAGAAGTGAGTTGCAGTGACGTGTGGGTTCGTGGGTCAAATGGCTGGGTGTAAATGTAAAAGTGTCGCTGGTGTGTGTCGGATTGTGTTAGTGTGCGGGGATCGCTGGTCGGCGTGGACCCGGTGGGCAGATGGGCCTGTTTAGGCGTTGTATCTCTAAACCAAACCAAACCCAGCACTGCAGTATTCCCCAAATGCATTTTGGTCTAATCTCAAGTGGCTTCAACACTGAAAAATGAATGAATAAGCATGAATCAATTTCCATTTTTATGCTCCAGAGATGAATGTGTAGGAAACTGTTTATTCAACAGTATTTCTGTTATCAGGCGAGCTGCATACCACACTGAAAGGTGACAGAGCATCTCACCACACTAAATAACATGAACTCCGGCCTGCTTCCGTTGAAGTACAAAATTCCAGCAGGATTTTTGCTCACTCGACATTAACTATTCCTACTCTCGTAATCAAAGTGCGAAGAGCATTTGACGCCACTGGGCCTGCGCTCGCTGGAGTTTAGAAGGACGAACGTGGGGATTTCATTGAAACTTAGTGCGAATAGTGAAAGGCCTGGATCGAGTGCACGTGGAGAGGATGTTTCAAGATGAAAAGTCGCAAGGAGAAAGGGGGCGAGACGGTGGGCACAGCGGCACAGTTGCTGCTTCACAGCGCCAGAGACCCGGGTTCGACTCTGACTACGGGTGCTGTCTGAAAGGAGTTTGCACGTTCTCCCCGTCACCTGCATGGGGTTTCTCTGGGAGTAGTAGTCTAGTTTATTGTCACGTGTGCCGAGGTACAGTGAAAAGCTTTTTGTTGCGTGCTAACCAGTCAGCAGAAAGACAATACATGATTACAATCGAGCCATTTACAGTGTATAGGTTCACTATAAAAGGAATAACATTTAGTGCAAGATAAAGTCCAGTAAAGTCCAATTAAAGGTAGCCCGAGGGGCTCCAATGAGGTAGATAGTTGTTCAGGACCGCTCTCTGGTTGTGGTAGGATGGTTCAGTTGCCTGATAACAGCCGGGAAGAAACTGCCCCTGAATCTGGAGGTGTGCGTTCGTTTTCACACTTCTGTACCTCTTGCCCGATGGGAGAGGGGAGAAGAGGACATGACATGAGAATTAAGAGACTGAAGTTTAGGGGTAACATGAGGGGGAACTTCTTTACTCAGAGAGTGGTAGCTGTGTGGAATGAGCTTCCAGTGAAGGTGGTGGAGGCAGGTTCGTTTTTATCATTTAAAAATAAATTGGATAGTTATATGGATGGGAAGGGAATGGAGAGTTATGGTCTGAGCGCAGGTATATGGGACTAGGGGAGATTATGTGTTCGGCACGGACTAGAAGGGTCGAGATGGCCTGTTTCCGTGCTGTAATTGTTATATGGTTATATAAGAGGGAGTGGCCGGGGTGAGACTGGTCCTTGATGCTGCTGGCCTTGCCGAGGCAGCATCGAGGTGTGGCTGGAGTAGGGCCTAAAGCTGGAAGATAACACATACCTTGATAACGCAGCACTCCGAAATGAGAGTGTCGGGATCGAGGACTTCCACCACGGCCTCTGGGAGAACCACCTTCTTCATGCAGGACATCTTGAAGCCGTACACGTCGTCCCAGAACGCAACCCGCTCCTCGTGTTTCTTCCGGTCCCCCACAGCGACGAGGCTGATGGTGCAGGTATCGGGGTACACTGAAAGGAATCAATCAAGGGCATCAAGGACATATAAAATTATAAAAGGACTGGACAAGCTAGAGGCAGGAAAAATGTTCCCAATGTTGGGCGAGTCCAGAACCAGGGCCACAGTCTTAGAATAAAGGGGAGGACATTTAAGACTGAGGTGAGAAAAAAAACGTTTTCACCCAGAGAGTTGTGAATTTGTGGAATTCCCTGCCACAGAGGGCAGTGGAGGCCAAGTCACTGGATGGATTTAAGAGAGAGTTAGATGGAGCTCTAGGGGCTAGTGGAGTCAAGGGATATGGGGAGAAGGCAGGCACGGGTTATTGATTGGGGACAATCAGCCCTGATCACATTGAATGGCGGTGCTGGCTCGAAGGGCCGAATGGCCTCCTCCTGCACCTATTTTCTATGTTTCTATAACCTTGAGTTTTGTTTAGTGTAGAGACACAGCGCGGAAACAGGCCATTCGGCCCACCGAGTCCGTGCTGACCCGCGATCATCCCCGCACATTAACACTAATCCACACACATTATGGATACTTTTACACATACACCAGATTAACCTACAGACCTGTACGTCTTTGGAGTGTGGGAGGAAACCGAAGATCTCGCAGGTCACGGGGAGAACGTACAAACTCCGTACATACAAGCACCCTTAGTCGGGATCGAACCCGGTTCTCCGGCGCTGTGAGGTAGTAGCTCTACCGCTGCACCACTGTGCCACTGAGTTTGGGTGGAAAGATAGCTTGTGCAGTTGGAGCAGAATTAGGCCATTCGGCCCATCAAGTCTTCCCTGCCATTCAATCGTGGCTAATCTATCTTTCCCTCTCAACCCCATTCTCCTGCCTTCTCCCCATAACCCCTGACACCAGTTCTAATCAAAAATATGTGAATCTCTCTCTGCCTTACAAAATATCCACAGACATCAGAGGCAATGAATTCTACAGATTCACCACCTTCCTGACTAAAGAAATTCCTCCTCATCTCCTATCTAAAGGTACGTCCTTTTAATCTGAGGTTGTGGCCTCTGGTGCTGGACTCTCCCAGTAGTGGAAACATCCTCTCCGCATCCACTCTATCCAGTACAAACTAAATATCACCTCTCCATGTACTCCAGGGATGCTGCCTGCCTTGCTGCGTTACTCCAGCACTTTGTATACTTGTTTGTAAACCAGCATCTGCAGTTCCTTGTTCCTACCCTCCGGTTTTAGACCGCTCTGGGTCAACAATGGTGATAAGCCACTCATGATTTTATAAATATCTATCTAGATCAGTTCTCAGCCAAATTGTCAGGTAAGAATTAAACCAGCCAATCTGTAAATAGCAAACTCTTTGCAACGATCACACATATTTTCCTTTTGTTAGTTTAATTTATTGTCACGTGTACCGAGGTACAGTGAAAAGCTTTTGTTGCGCGCTAACCAGTCAGCGGAAAGACACATCATGATTACAATCGATCCATTCAGTGTGCAGATACATGATAAGGGAATAACATTTAGTGCAAAATAAAAGTAGTAAAGTCTGATCAAGGATAGTCCGAGGGTCTCCAATGAGGTAGATAGTAGTTCAGAACTGCTCTCTAGTTGTGATAGGATGGTTCAGTTGCCCGATAACAGCCGGGTAGAAACTGTCACTGAATCTGGAGGTGAGCGTTTTCACGCCCGATGGGAGAGGGGAGAAGAGGGAGTGGCCGGGGTGTGACTTGTAGTTGATGATGCTGCTGGCCTTGCCGAGGCAGCGTGAGGTGTACATGGAGTCAATGGAAGGGAGGTTGGTTTGTGTGACGAATATGTGATGTCCAGAATTCGCTGCAATTTCTTTTGGTGATGATCGCTGGAGAATAAATGCTGTACGAGCCATAGAAGAAAATCAATAATCATCCAAAGATGGACACAAAAAGCCGGAGTAACTCAGCGGGACAGGCAGCATCTCTGGAGAGAAGGAATGGGTGACGTTTCTGGTCAAGACCCTTCCTCAGACAGAAGGGTCTCGAGGCGAAACATCACCCATTCCTTCTCTCCGGAGATGCTGCCTGTCCCGCTGAGTTACTCCGGCTTTTTGTGTCTATCTTCAGTTTAAACCAGCATCTGCAGTCCCTTCTTACACTTCCAAAGTTTGCTGACCTGCTGAGGTACTCCATCATTTTGTGCCCTTGGTATCTGCAGTACCTCGTTGTTTCTAAGATAACCATCCAGCTTCCTTCAAACCAATGCACGATAACGTCCGACTCGCCTTCAAACTAAAGCAGTGAGCTTTTATTTGTGAATGGTGGAGCCACGTTAGAGTTGCTGCCTCACAAAAAAAAGACTTGGAGTGCTGGAGTGACATGTCTGGAGGACATGCATTTCGTTGTCTCTGTACTGTACACTGACAATGACAATTAAAATTGAATCTGAATCGGACAATGCTAGAGACCCGGGTTCGATCCTGACTACGGGTGCTGTTTGTATGGAGTATGTACGTTCTCCCCGTGACCTGCGCGGGTTTTCTCCGGGTGCTCCGGTTTCCTCCCACGCTCCAAAGGCCGGCAGGTTTGTAGGTTAATTGGCTTGCTAAGAATGTAAATTGTCTCTAGAGTGGGTAGGACAGTGCTAAGCCCCTGTCCCACTTAGGAAACCTGAATGTAAACCTTTGGAGACTCTGTCAGTCTCCCTACCTGCTTCCACTACGTGCAACCTCCGGCAACCACCTGCAACCTCCGGGAACCGCACGGGAACCTTGGGTGGGGCGCAAAGTCTCCAGAGGTTTCCGTTCAGATTTCCTAAGTGGGACAGGGGCATTAGTGTACGGGATCGCTGGTCGGCGTGGGCTTGGTGGGCCGGAGAGCCTGTTTCTGCGCTGTTTCTCTAAAGTAAATAAACCTAAACGTTCTGGTCTCCTTCGAGCTACTGCTGTAAGCTATTATTTGTGAACACTCAAGAGCATTGAAATCGGAGACACAGGGAACTGCAAGTGCTGGGTTTACAAAAAAAAAAGACTTGGAGTACTGGAGTGACATGTCTGGAGGACATGGACAGGTGACATTATGGGTCGGGGTCTTTCTTCAGACTGATTGTAGGGGGGGGAGGAGAGATAGCTGGAAAAGAAGTGGGGGTTGGATAAGGTCTGATGAGTGATAGGTGGATACAGGTGATTGAGGGGGGTGGGGGGGGGGGGTTGATAGGCAGATGGTTGGACAAAAGGTCAGAGCTGAAAAGCTTGAGATAAGGAGGTATAGACAGAAGAGGCTTGAAACACGAAGCTCGATTTAAAGCCTCCTCGGGAAAGGCAGCGTCTCCAGCAGTCTTAGAATTGCATTGAAGAGACCAGTCTGCATAAACAGCTGTGCTTTAAAAAGAAAAGTCCTTCAGCATGTAGAGCAAAATGCGCTCATGTCAAAGATGACAGTACACAAAAGAAATCTAGTCCAAAAGAGGTTGCCGTCTGCAATAGGCTCTGAAAAGGTGTATTGCAGTCATTGCTCCGCCAATCAGCTTCAGATTTTGTGTATGAAAAGTGCGGGATATTCAATGTGAATTTATGCCTCTCTGGTGTCTGTGATGCAGATGAGGAGTCGCTGTGTAAATTAGAATTGAAAATGATTGTGGCCAGTTATTGGAAGCAGGCGACGCATTGTCCCTGCTTCAGCGGCAATGTCCTTTTAAACTTCCCAAACACCATGCGCTCGTCACTTCATTCTCGTCTTATTAATGCAATTATTGAATGGTTATTCCAGCGCTGGGGCCAAATTAATGATGTGCGGATTGGACAGGGAGCGAGTGTCAATAGGTGCACTTAGACAATAGGTGCAGGAGTAGGCCATTCGGCCCTTCAAGCCAGCACCGCCATTCAACGTGATCATGGCTGATCATCCCCAATCAGTACCCCGTTCCTGCCTTCTCCCCATAGCCCCTGACTCCGCTATGTTTAAGAGCCCTATCTAGCTCTCTCTTGAAAGTATCCAGAGAACCGGCCTCCACCGTCCTCTGAGGCAGAGAATTCCACAGACTCACAACTCTCTGTGTTTCCTCATCTCCGTTCTAAATGGCTAACCCCATATTCTTAAAATGTGGCCCCTGGTTCTGGACTCCCCCAACATCGGGAACATGTTTCCTGCCTCTAGCGTGACCAAACCCTTAATAGAAACATAGAAACATAGAAAATAGGTGCAGGAATAGGCCATTCGGCCCTTCGAGCCTGCACCGCCATTCAATATGATCATGGCTGATCATCCAACTCAGTATCCTGTTCCTGCCTTCTCTCCATACCCCCTGATCCCTTTAGCCACAAGGGGCACATCTAACTTCCTCTTAAATATAGCCAATGAACTTGCCTCAACTACCTTCTGCGGCAGAGAATTCCAGAGATTCACCACTCTCTGTGTGAAAAACGTTTTCCTCATCTTGGTCCTAAAAGATTTCCCCCTTATCCTTAAACTGTGACCCCTTGTTCTGGACTTCCCCAACATCGGGAACAATCTTCCTGCATCTAGCCGGTCCAACCCCTTAAGAATTTTGTAAGTTTCTATAAGATCCCCCCTCAATCTTCTAAATTCTAGCGAGTACAAGCCGAGTCTATCCAGTCTTTCTTCATATGAAAGTCCTGACATCCCAGGAATCAGTCTGGGGACTCCCTCTATGGCAAAATGTCTTTCCTCAATTAGGAGACCAAAACTGTACGCAATACTCCAGGTGTGGTCTCACCAAGACCCTGTACAACTGCAGTAGGACCTCTTTGCTCCTATACTCTCCTTTTGCTATGAATAATCTTATATGTTTCAATAAGATCTCCTCTCATCCTTCTAAACTCCAGAGTGTACAAGCCCAGCTGCTCCATTCTCTCAGCATATGACAGTCCCGCCATCCCGGGAAATTAACCTTGAAAACCTACGCTGCGCTCCCTCAATAGCAAGAATGTCCTTCCTCAAATTAGGGGACCAAAACTGCGCACAATACTCCAGGTGTGGTCTCACTAGGGCCCTGTACAACTGCAGAAGGACCTCTTTGCTCCTATACTCTTGTTATGATCATCTGTGTCCTATTCCAATTCCCGCAGAGGCCCACACGACCGGCCGGATAAATGGGACGTGCCCGGCACACCCTCCTGAAGGCACACCAACATCACAAACCTGGGAATGAACAAACGCCAGGCTTCAGAGGAAGAAACAATGCTGGAGTAACTCAGCGGGTCAGGCAGCATCTGTGGAGAACATGAATAGGTGACGTTTCACAGAGTGCTGGAGTAACTCAGCGGGTCAGGCAGCATCTGTGGAGAACATGGATAGGTGACGTTTCAGGTCGAGACCTTTCTTCAGATGATTCTCGACCCCGAAACGTAAACCTATCCATGTTTAGTTTGGTTTGGAGATGCTGCGTGGAAATAGGCCCTTCGGCCCATTGTGTCCATACAGATGCTGGAAGGGAGAAAGTTTAATAGAGATGTGCGGGGCAGGTTTTCTATAGTGAGCAATGGGTGCCTGGAACACGTTGCCAGGGGTGGTGGTGGAGGCAGGTAGGACAGTGGCATTTAAGAGCCTTTTAGATAGGCCCATGGAAGTAGTGCAGGGAATGGAGGGATATGGACCATGTGCTGCCAGGTGAGATCAGCTTAACTGGGCGTCGCGTCGAGTTAGGCAGGAACGTTGTGGGCCGAAGGGCCTGTTTATGTGCTGTACTGCCATTCTATGTTGTATGTAATATATAACCATATAACAATTACAGCCCGGAAACAGGCCAACTCGGCCCTTCTAGTCCGTGCCGAACACCTATTCTCCCCTAGTCCCATCTACCTGCACTCAGACCATAAAATATAACCAACAAGCTCAGCAAAGAGCATGGAAGCCATGTGGTGATGCTTGATACATCCTGCATATGAAACTGGCTGACAATGCAGCCATGTAACACTAACGGCCCAGGACCCTGCGCAGTCTCGCAAATGCTGCCGTCTTCACCAATCAAGCATTGCCTGGGGAAACAGGAATGGAGTGGTACTTTGTCACAACGATGGCCTCCAGCTAGGCTGGCTCATGAATTAAACCGAGCCTGACTGACGTATTGACACGCTCAACTGATATCATTTCAGTTTCCAATCAAAAATTCCATGGCTGCAGGCCGAACACGGTCGTTTTTCAGAAAGAAACTGTTTACTTGTGGTGGACATTTTTCCGAACAGTCGTGTATTTACAGCTGACAGCAAGGGAATATGATCGAAGGCATCCTTGGATCAGCCTCGCAGTTGGGATACAAACTACGCTAGCATCTTCTCCCCACAACAAGCTCATAAACCATAGGAGCAGAATGAGGCCATTCAACCCGTCATGTTGTCTACTCCGTCATTCAATCATGGTTGATCTATTCCTTTCGCTTAACCCCATTCTCCTGCCTTCACCCCTGGCACCTCTACTGAGAAACACTAGAGGCAGGAAACATGTTCCCGATGTTGAGAGAGTCCAGAACCAGGAGCCACACAGTTTAAGAATAAGGGGTAAGCCATTTAGAACGGAGATGAGGAAACAGTTTTTCTCAGAGAGTTGTGAGTCAGTGGAATTCTCTGCCTCAGAGGGCGGTGGAGGCAGAGCATTAGGATTAGAATTAATTAGAATTAGATCCTTTATTTGTCATTCAGTCGTCACCTTACAGCCATGAATGACAATAATAAACACCTGCAGCCATACATACAATAATAAACAACAGAATTAGACAGTCCACACAAATTAAGTCCAACAAACACCTCCTCACTGTGATGGAGGAAAAAAATCTTAGGGCTGCAGTCTCTTCCCTCCTCTTCTCCCTCTGTACTGAGGCGATACCCCACCGGGCGATGGTAAGTCAGTCCCGCGGCTCACCGAGCTCCGCGAACGGCACGGTTCAAACTCCGCGGCCCGGGGGTGGTCGAAGCTGCCGCCCTCCAGTCCAGCGGACACAGCTGTTGACGATGTCGTCCACTGGCCCGTGGTCGAACCCCGGACTCAGGCCACCGCCACCGCCAGAACGCCGTCTCAGCCACCGGAGCACCATTCCAGCCCCGACCCGGGTCGCCCTCACGGGAGCGCCGTTCCACCCTCGAGCCAGGCCGCCCTCACGGGAGCCTCAGCCCCGTCACGGGGAGCGCCGTTACCCTCGAGTCGGGCTGCCCTCACGGGAGCGTCTCAGCCCCTAACGGGAGCGCCGTTCCAGCCCCGAGCCGGGCCGCCCTCACGGGAGCGAGCCCAGGGCTCTGCCTCCAGAGCCTCGAGGTCGCCAGCTCCGACATTAGGCCTCAGCGTAGACGGAAGCAGAGAAGGGGGAATACAGCAAGAAAGTCGCATTCCCCCGAAGGCTGAGACAGAAAGCCCTGTTTCAACCCCCCCCCCCCTCCCCACACATAACACAAACCTAAAAACCAAAAACTTAACTAAACAAGACGAAAAAAACAACACAAAAAAGTAAAAACAAACGGACTGCTGGCGAGCCGCAGCCGTTCACCAGCGCCGCCACTTCCGGAACACCCATGATCACATTGAATGGCGGTGCTGGCTCGAAGGGCTGAATGGCCTACTCCTATTGTCTATTGATGTCATAATCGTAATCATACTTTATTAGCCAAGTATGTTTTGCAACATATGAGGAATTTGTTTTGCCGTACAGTCACACCAATAAAAAGCAACAAGACACACAAAATACATTTTAATATAAACATCCACCACAGTGACTCCTCCACATTCCTCACTGTGATGGAAGGCGAAAAAAAGTTCAATCTCTTCCCTTCGTTTTGCTCCCGCGGTCAGGGGCCTCGAGCCGTCCGTTGACGGGACGATCTTACTCCCGTAGCCGGCGGTCGTGCTTCCTCATCGGGGCGATCAAGCTCCTGCGTCGGGGGAGAATCTCAGGTCCCCCGGGCTGGTCCGGGCTGGTCGAACGTTGTGCGGTTTTGGAGCTTCCCGACGTCGGTCTCAACCCGAGGCTGCGAGCTCCTTGATGTTAAAGTCCGCAGGCCGCGGTTGGAGCGTCGATCCCAGGCAAGGAATCGGCGTCGACAGTAAGTCCACATCCCCGCGGTGGGGCTCAAAGTCAGTCTAGAGCACGGCCGCCAACTCCATGATGTTAGGCCGCAGAGCGACCGGAGATACGATCCGGAAAACAATCGCATCTCCGGCAAGGTAAGAGATTGAAAACAAGTTCCCCCCGCCCCCACCCCCCACATAAAACAAACCAGAGAACATTAACACAAACTTTTAAAACACACTAAATATAACAAAAAAAAGACGAAAAGACAGACAGACTGTTGGTGAGGGGCTCCCATCGCAGCGCCACCTGGTGTGACAGTAAAAACAACGTTAAACCATTGAAATAGCATGATGTGCCTCATCAACCCCCTCTGTGGGAAAAACGCCTGACACCCCATGTCATGAATCTGTGGAATCCATTGCCATTCGATGTTTTTAAGGCGGAGATTGATAGATTCTTGATTAGTACGGGTGTCAGGGGTTACGGGGCGAAGGCAGGAGAATGGGGTTGAGAGGGAAAGATAGATCAGCCATCATTGAATGGGCGGAGTAGACTTGATGGACTGCAGGGGCGGAAATCGCTATCAATACATGGGGGACACACACACAATTTCTTGGCGTGAGTGACCTGAATGCCAGCCAGGAAACCCGTTCGGGCGGATCCCTTAATGACTTGACCTGAAGCCCCCGCCGGCCGGTTTAAAATCTGATCCCATCCACCAATACATCCAATTAGTTCAAATGGTAACTGTACCCGCATCAGACAGCTTTAAGGAATTCTCCGTGAGTACCTTCAGTAATTCAATTGGTGACACATCATAGAAACATAGAAACATAGAAATTAGGTGCAGGAGTAGGCCATTCGGCCCTTCGAGCCTGCACCGCCATTCAATATGATCATGGCTGATCATCCAACTCAGTATCCCGTACCTGCCTTCTCTCCATACCCCCTGATCCCCTTAGCCACAAGGGCCACATCTAACTCCCCGCTTAATATAGCCAATGAACTGGCCTCAACTTCTGTGGCAGAGAGTTCCAGAGATTCACACTCTCTGTGTGAAAAAAGTTCTTCTCATCTCGGTTTTAAAGGATTTCCCCTTTATCCTTAAGCTGTGACCCCTTGTCCTGGACTTCCCTAACACATCGTGTTAATACGATGTTAATAGAGACATTTAACAAGCGCTTAACGGTTACACGGTAATAGTTTTTTTTCACCGAATTTCAAAATTCGGATTACAAACCATGGCGGGGGGATTGTCCCCCACCTCTCAAAACATGGAGGGGCGTGTGTCGCACCCGTCCCCCCATGATGGGCCGAATGGCCTAATTTTGCTCCTATAACTTATGAACCTGCCATTTACCTAGCAAGATATCGTTTGCTCGTAGTTAGTTGTTTTACTTTCCGCACAGTTATGTTGAAGTGTTGATGGATGGATCTGTTGACTGGAAAGTGGACGGCCTTCAATACAACAATATCATTTGATGCCAATCTTCACACAAATCACTTTTATCTCTTGCTTACAGCACAGTTTTTGGCATTCAATGCATCCACTGCTAGCAGCAGGAAACAGAGCAGAAAATCAGCGCAGCCTCGTACCACACTTTAACGCACCAGGTACCTGCTCCGCGCGGCCCAGTGGCTGCCTCGAGATGGTGCAAGTTTAACTCCAGAACCTTGACCCCCGGCACCCAGGCCACCACTGCAACACAGCACTGCAGGACTGCTGCACGATCAGAGGTACAGTATTTCAGATGAGACAGTAGAACATAGTAGCAGAATTGGGCCATTCGGGTCATCCATAGAAACCTAGAAAATAGGTGCAGGAGTAGGCCATTCGGCTCTTCGAGGCTGCACCGCCATTCAATATGATCATGGCCGATCATCCAACTCAGTATCCTGTACCTGCCTTCTCTCCATACCCCCCTGATCCCTTTAGCCACAAGGGTCACATCTAACTCCCTCTTAAATATAGCCAATGAACTGTGGCCTCAACTACCTTCTGTGGCAGAGAATCCCACAGATTCACCACTCTCTGTGCAAATTTTTTTTTCTCATCTCGATCCTAAAAGACTTCCCCCTTATCCTTAAACTGTGACTCCTTGTTCTGGACTTCCCCAACATCGGGAACAATCTTCTTGCATCTAGCCTGTCCAACCGCTTAAGAATTTTGTAAGTCCAGTCTGCTCCGCCATTCAATCATGGCTGATCCTTTTTTTTTGCTCACAGCCACATTCTCCTGCCTTCTCCCCGTAACCTTTGGCACCCGTAAGAATCAAGAATTTATCAATCTCCGCCTTAGAAATACCCAATGCCTTGGCTGCCACTCCACCTCCAGCTCCAGCTCCAGCTCTATCTCCAGCTTGAGGTCCATCTCCAGCTCCATCTCGAGGTGTAGCTTCATCTCCATCTCCATCTCCACCTCCAGCTCCAGCTCCAGCTCCAGCTCCACCTCGAGCTCCATCTCCTTTTCCAGCTCCATCTCCATCTCCATCTCCAGCTCCATCTCCAGTTCCATCTCCAGTTCCATCTCCAGTTCCATCTCCAGCTCCATCTCCATCTCCAGCTCCATCTCCAGTTCCATCTCCATCTCCATCTCCAGCTCCAGCTCCATCTCCAGCTCCATCTCCATCCCATCTCCAGCTCCATCTCCAGTTCCATCTCCAGTTCCATCTCCAGTTCCATCTCCAGCTCCATCTCCAGTTCCATCTCCATCTCCATTTCCAGCTCCATCTCGAGCTCTACCTCCAAATATACACCCATTACCGCAGAGCTGAATTCCACAGCTTCAGCACCGCGGCAGTGGGGGTATATTTTATCTCTGGGGGAAGATTTCGCAGTTGTGCATAACACATTACCAGACGGTGGCATGGTGGTGCAACAGTAGAGTTGCTGCCTCACAGCGCCAGAGACCCGGGTGCGATCCTGACCACGGATGCTGTCTGTACAGAGTTTGTACGTTCTCCTCGCGACCCGGAGTCACCAGTTTCCTCACAAACTCCAAATACTAATTGACTTTGGTAAAAAAGAAAATTATCCACAGTGTGCGTAGGGTAGTGCAAGTGTGCGGGGATCGCTGGTCGGCATGGGACCGAAGGGCCTGTTTCCGCGGTGTATCTCTAAACTGAACTAAAGAACAGCGCACGCATGCCTTCAGGGAATGGGCTGCCACTGGATATTCCTTTTGTAATGGATCTATTATCCCTCGCCCCAAACACGAACCTGCACCATCTTCCTTCAGATACTTGTCCCGTGCATATATGACCGAGTCCAACATGGATTCAAACAGCAGGAAATAACCCTGTAAAGAACGAGTGAACATAGTTAGAGTCGTAGATTCATACGGCCAGTATACACACGTCCTACAGCCGAACTTCCCCACATCGGCCAAGATGACCCATCTATGCCAGTCCCACCTTTTTTTTAAGTTTAGTTTAGTTTAATTCAGAGAAACCGCGCGGAAACGGGCCTTTAGGCCCACCGGGTCCGCGCCGACCAGCGATCCCCGAACATTTTAACACCATCCTACACCCTCTAGGGACGCCCACAATTTCCTTCGCTCCAGAGATGCTGCCTCACCCGCTGAGTTTCTCCAGCATTTTTTGTCTACCCTCGAGGGACAATTTACATTCACCAAGGCAATTAACTTACAAACCTGTACGTCTTTGGAGTGTGGGAGGAAACAGAAGATCTCAGAGAAAACCCACGCAGATCACGGGATAGAACGTACAAGGTCTGTACTGACAGCACCCGTAGTCGGGATCGAACCCAGGTCTCCGGCGCTGCATTCGCTGTTAGGCAGCAGCTCTACCGCTGCGCCACCGTGACGTTTAGCCCACATTTCTCTAAACCTTTCGTGTTCATGTACATGTTCAAATATCTTTTAATAAACTTGTAGGAAGAAACCTGCAGATGCTGGGTTACACTGAAGATCGACACAAAATGCTGGAGTAACTCAGCGGGTCAGGCAGCATCTCTGGAGAGATGGAATGGGTGACGTTTCGGGTCGAGACCCTTCTTCAGACTGAAGAATATTCAATATTTAATAAAATGTCATGTCCAAGTAAATATCACAACATTTTGTCTGGTCAAACCCATTGACCAGTGCAAATCCCAGCATCCAAACGAAAATCCAGTTACAAAACAGAAAATTAAATTTATATAATGGCTTCAAAGTCTTTTCACAGAAGCCATGAGCTAAAATCTGATCCAGAACACAAATTGCTGGAGTAACTCAGCAGGTCAGGGCAGCATCTCTGGAGAACGTCGATGGGCGATGCTTAAAGTCGGGACTGAAGAAGTTCTCACCCTCTCTCTGACATCTGCAGTTCTTGGGAGGCTAAAATCGGATGCTGAGTCATGAGAAGACGAAAGGTGGCTCGGCAGTGGAGTTGCTGACTCACAGCGTCAGAGACCCGGGTTCTATCCCGGCTACGGCTGCTGCCTGTACGGAGTTTGTACGCTCTCCCTGTGACCTGCATGGGTTTTCTACAGCTGCTCCGGCTTCCTCCTGCACTCCAAAGAAGTGCAGGTTTGTAGGTTAATTGGCCTGGGGAAAAATTGTAAATTGTCCCTAGTGTGTGTAGGTTAGTGCCAGGCGATTGCTGGTCGATGCAGACTCACTCGGCCGAAGGGTCTGTTTCCATGCTGTATCTCTTAAGTCTAAAACCGAAGATAGACACAAAAAGCTGGAGTAACTCAGCAGGACAGGCAGCATCTCTGGAGGGAAGGAACGGGTGACATTTTGGGTCGAGATCCCCAAAGATTCGAAGAGGTAGGTTTTAAGGGATGTCTTAAGGGAAGAAAGTCAGAGAGGCTTAGTTATGGTTTTACAGCACTTGGGGCCTAGTCAGTTGACAAAAAAGACTTGTTAATGGTGGAGTGATTAAAATTCCAGAAGTCAAAATTGGAGAAACGACAGGTCTCGACCCAAAACGTCACCCATTCCTTCTCTTCAGAGATGCTGCCTGTCCCGCTGAGTTATCCCAGCTTTTTGTGTCTATCTTTGGAAGGACGGTCTATCTTTGGTGGGACGGTGATGGCTTTGTGTTGACGTTAAGGGCCTGTCCCACCCGGCGATGTTTTTCGGCGACTGCCGGCATCAGTGACTGACGTATCAGGTCACCGAAAAATATACGCGGCGCGATGACATGTTGGCGTGCGTGGTTTTTTCAAGTGTCGCAACATTTTTTTTGTCGGCACTGGATTTTGAAATGTTCAAAATCTTTTGGCGATACTGATAGGACGCCGGCAAAATTGCCAAGTGGGACAGGCCCTTTACTAGAGGAGTAACTCAAGAGGCCTGGAATAACAATCCAGAGATGCCTGTTCGCATCCCATCGCTGTAGCTGTGGACATTAAATTCAGTTAAAAATCTCATCATTAAAGGACTAATCATAGAACTAATGACCAGACAACACCAGATTGTCACTTAAGCCCATCTGCTTGACTAACACCATCGAGGGGGAGGGGAGGGGGGGGTGAAATCTGCCATCCATTCCCACAACTACTGCAATGCCTTTCCTCAGCCCATTCAGATTCACAATAATTGCCACATTAAAGAAGAAAAAGAGATAAAACCACAAAGAACATACAGCGACAACTCAGGGCATTGAACAAGGCAAATTTAGTTCTTAACTTCATAAGTCGTAGGAGCAGAATTAGGCCATTCGGCCCATCAAGTCCACTCCGCCATTCAATCATATCTGATCTAAACTTTCCCTCTCAACCTCTCCTGCCTTCGCCCCATAACCTTTGACACCAAAGGTTTAGTTTAAGTTTAGAAATACATCATAGAAACAGACTTAAAAAAGTCACCTCTCCTTGTCCTCCAGAGATGTTGCCTGAGCCGCTGAGTTACTCCAGCACTCTTGTGTTCTACGCAAGGTTCCAGCACCTGCAGTTCCTTGTGTCTACATTAGAACATGCCGCTAGTTAGCAAGCTGACTAACAAGGTGACAAGAGTAAAATACAGTGGACACACTGGTTAACCATGGATTTCCCGGCTCGGTGGCGCAGCGCCAGAGAACCGGGTTCAATCCTGACCACGGGTGCTGCCCGTGCGGAGTTTGTACGTTCCCCCTGTGACAGCGTGGAATTTTGCGGGTGCTCCGGTTTCCTCCCACGCTCCAAAGACGTGCAGGTTTGCAGTTTAGTTG
Organism: Leucoraja erinaceus; assembly: GCF_028641065.1. NCBI lineage: Eukaryota > Metazoa > Chordata > Chondrichthyes > Rajiformes > Rajidae > Leucoraja > Leucoraja erinaceus. The sequence goes on from NC_073394.1 coordinate 4,360,771, forward strand.
GCATCTATGAATTGTAAATTGTCCCTAGTTGGCGTGGGAGAGCGTTAGAGTGCGGGGATCGCTGGTCGGCGCGGACTCGGTGGGCTGAATGGCCTGTTTCCGCGCTATATCTCGAAATTAAACTGAACTAAAAGATAATGAATGGAAAGAGTTAAATAATGGTCGCCTTCATCCCACAAAGCTTAGAATACAAAAGTGAGACCTATATGCTGTAGAGAGTCTTGTTCAGGCTCCATCTGTTGCCAGCTGGGCACCATGTCTCAGTTGAGGTCACCAACATTATATTGGAGATGAAAGGGTTAAAATTGGAGCCAAGATGGCACTAATTAATATCTTATATTTCTTTAAGTTTGGAAAATGCAGGGCTTATCTGAGCAAATTGTTTAATTCAGGTTTTCTAGAGTGAAATAATTTTATCTGGGAGTTCGAGAAGAAGCACCGCCATTCAATTGAAGCTTTCATGGTGATCATCCCCAAAACGTCACCTGTCCCTGTTCTCTCCATACCCTCTGCTGCCCTGACCCGCTGAGGGCCACATCTAACTCCCTCTTAAATATAGCCAATGAACTGGCCTCAACTACCCTCTGTGGCCGAGAGTTCCAGAGATTCACCACTCTGTGTGAAAAAAGTTCTCCTCATCTCGGTTTTAAAGGATTTCCCCCTTATCCTTAAGCTGTGACCCCTTGTCCTGGACTTCCCCAACATTGGGAGCAATCTTCCTGCATCTAGCCTGTCCAACCCCTTAAGGAGTTCAAGTTACAAAAGATCCCCTCTCAATCCCTAAATTTGGGACAGTAAGACCCATCATCTATCCAGTCTTTCTTCAATTTGAGATTTGTGATATCCCAAAAAAATCACATGTGGTGAAAGTGCCCATTGCACTCAGATATTAATAAGGGCATTTTTAATACATTTGGAGACCAAAACTGTAGAAATACTCCAGCAGTGTTTATCACCAAGTCCCCCCAACTGCAGTAGAACAGCGGTCCTATACTCAAATGATAGGATGAATTGGTTAAAATTGCCCATCAAGATGACACTAATTCAATCATGGCTTATCTATCTCTAAGTTTGGAAAATGCAGGGCCTTTATCCCAGCAAATTGTTTAAGTTCTAGGTTTTCCAGAGTGAATTAATTTTATCTGGGAGCCCAGAGAAGAAGGCCCAAGGATGGACAATTGAAGCTTTAATGGTCCCGACCCAAAACGTCACCTATCCATGTTCTCCAGAGTTGCTGCTTGACCCGCTGAGTTACTCCAGCACTTTGCGTCCTTTTTCAAGGATTTAAATTGATCGCTAGTTTTTGCCAGGTTAAGATTTTCTGTCAAAGAAGGCAAGGTTGTTGAGGATCTCAATATTGGCATTGATGGACTTCTTTCAGACATCAAGGAAATGGGGTCAGAGACAAATAAATGGAGTTCAAATACAAATGCAGTGCCCTCCATAATGTTTGGGACAAAGACCCATCATTTATATATTTGCCACAATTTGAGATTTGTAATAGAAAAAAAAATCACATGTGGTTAAAGTGCCCATTGTCAGATTTTAATAAGGGCATTTTTAATACATTTTGGTTTCACCAAGTAGAAATTACAGCAGTGTTTATACATAGTCCCCCCCATTTCAGGGCACAGTGGTTCATAAGTGATAGGAGGGAATTGGGCCATTCGGCCCATCAAGTCAACTCCCTCCCTCCTAACCCCATTCTCCTGGCTTCTCCCCAGCAGTTCTCCGACTAGTTCTACTGCCTTCCTGATTAAATATTACTGATTGTCACCTTCCCCTCAGCGAACAATGAGCCATTGCACATTTTGTTATGTGTAGGAAGGAACTGCAGGTGCTGGTTTACACTGAAGATAGATACAAAATGCTGGAGTAACTCAGCGGGTCAGGCAGCATCGCCGGAGTGAAGGAATGGGCGATGTTTCGGGCCGTGACCCTTCTTCAGACTGAGAGTCAGTGGAGAGAGAGACATAGAGATATGGAAGGGTGAGGTGTGAAAACACAGATAAAAGGGGAAGGTGATCAAGGAAATGTAGAATGGTACAATAGGCAATAGACAATAGGTGCAGGAGTAGGCCATTTGGCCCTTCGAGCCAGCACCGCCATTCACCAGCACACACGCCAATCCACATTCAGTATTCAAGAAGGAACTGCAGATGCTGGAAAATCGAAGGTACACAAAATTGCTGGAGAAACTCAGCGGGTGCAGCAGCATTTATGGAGTGAAGGAAATAGGCAACGTTTCGGGCCGAAACCCTTTTTCAGACTGATCAGACTTCAGTCTGAAGAAGGGTTTCGGCCCGAAACGTTGCCTATTTCCTTCGCTCCATAGATGCTGCTGCACCCGCTGAGTTTCTCCAGCAATTTTGTGTACCATCCACATTCAGTACTCCGTTCCTGCCTTCTCCCCATATCCCCTGACTCCGCTCTCTTTAAGAGCCCTATCCAACTCTCTCTTAAAAGTATCCAGAAAATTGGCCTCCACCGCCTTCTGAGGCTGAGAATTCCACAGATTCACAACTCTCTGGATAAAAAAGTGTTTCCTCATCTCCGTTCCAAATGCCGACCCCTTATTCTTAAACTGTGGCCCCTGGTTCTGGACTCCCCCAACATCGGGAACATGTTTCCTGCCTCTAGTGTGTACAATGACACTTTGAGAGCATTTACTCGGTTAAAAAAATAATCCCAAATATTGAAAAACCTTCAAACTAAAATGACTTAAAAACCCTACAAAATTGCTAATTAAACTGCTTTGTTTTGCAATCTAATTGAATCGATTGAGAAATTAAGCGCTTGCACAAGTTGCTTTTACTATCCCATTCACACCAGGATCAAAAGAAAAAATAATTAGCGAATTGCATGATTCAACTAAAACACTAGTTATTCAGAATGTTGACGTACAAGCTCTATCGTGGAGATGGTTTGTGTTACAAAATTATATACACACCAGCGCTCTCTGGTACAAAATATATATCATGTCAACCTAATGCCTTAGCTCACAACCTAAGTAAGTAAGTAAGTTTATTGGCCAAGTATTCACATACAAGGAATTTGCCTTGGTGCTCCGCCCACAAGTAACAACATGACATACAGTAACAGTTACGAATGACTCAGAAAACACCTAACATTTAATAATAAAAGCTGCATGAATGATGAAACACCATGTGAACCAACAAAATTTTAGATGCAAAGGGAGGCTACAGCATTTTTGGCTGTGGAGTATAAATTTCGTGGATTTGTAGACAGTTTTTTTTATGTCTGGCTGTGGCAGCGTGGAGACATGTCCGCGTCGCCTTCCAGAGGGAACCCCCGTACATCAAAGGGCCTGTCCACTTGGGCGTAATTTGCGCCTCTTTACATCCCATCCCATTATGCGTCACGGCGCAAGGCGCATGGCGTGCATTACGCGCGCATGACGCCTGGAGAGGCGCGTGATGGCAATTTTGGGATTGACAAAATCTTCGCTCGCCACCTGCGTGACACACAAATGGCGCCCAAGTGGGACACGCCCTTAAAGGTGGACAAAATGCCGGAGAAACTCAGCGGGTGAGGCAGCATCTATGGAGTGAAGGAATAGATGACGTTTCGGAGGGCCTCGTCCCAAAACGTTGCCTATTCCTTCGCTCCATAGATGCTGCCTCACCCGCTGAGTTTCTCCAGCATTTTGGTCTACCTTCGATTTTTCCAGCATCTGCAGTTCCTTCTGAAACACACCGTACATTAACACTATTTCACACGTACAAGGGCCAATTTTACCATTCTACAGAATCCAATTAACCTACAAACACGTACGCCTTTGGAAAATTGGGAGCACCCGGATAAACCCACGCAGGTCACAGGGAGAACGTACAAACTCTGTACAGACAGCACCCTTAGGATCGAACCTGGGTCTCTGGCGCTGCGAGGCAGCAACTCTACCGCTGCGCCACCCTGCTGCCCACTAAACATAAACATCGACGATGCGTTTCCCTTTCCCAGGGACCTGGCTCGGGCGGCAGCAGCATTATTTTCGATGGGCCATTATCCTTTGCTTGACCTTTCTCTCCCACTGACACTTCTCGCATTAATCCAAACCAACCCCATCCTTTTGCTGTTCGTTACGACAAGTGACGAGCATTGTCCTTGCTACCGGATCGGGTCATTTATAACGGATATCTCGACAATCAGCTGCCTGCACTAGCGTCTCTGGTCCCGACTGCAGAGTAATTTAGAATGTAATTTCACAGGCCACTGCCTCACCTGTAGGGGTGCCAGCTCTGTGAATTATACCTCTCACGTCGCATGTGCAGGGCCTCGGGTACACACTGGCTGGTGAAATCAGCCCCTCACAGCTGAGGCTCTCTTGAGGCGCTGGTTGGACCGCACTCGGCATATCGTGAGCAAATTCCGGGCGCCGTATCCGACCGGCTCTGGAGAGGGTTCCTGAGGAGGTTTACACCAATGATCCCAGGAATTAGTAGGTTAACCTATGGTGAGCGTTTGTCGGCACTGGGCCTGTACTCGCTGGAGTTTAGAAGAATGAGGGGGGACCTCATTGAAACGTACAGAACAGTGAAAGGCCTGGATAGAGTGGATGTGGAGAGGAGGTTTCCGCTAGTGGACCTCTAGTCTAAGACTAGAGGTCGTAGCCTCAGAATTAAAGGACGTCCCTTTAGGAAGGAGATGAGGAGGAATTTCTTTAGTCAGAGGGTGGTGAATCTGTGGAATTCCTTGCCGCAGGAGGCTGTGGAGGCCAAGTCTGTGGATATTTTTAAGGCAAAGATAGGTAGATTCCTGATTAGTACGGGTGTCAGAGGTCGTGGGGAGAAGGCCGGTTCAACGGCAACATGCATAGCTGGTGGCTGCGTTCATCAGCAGCCTGCGTGTGTGGGGCAAACCAGCAAACAGCGCAACAGCACGTCAGTTTCGACTACGCTGCCCTCAGCCCTTCCCCCCCCCCCACTAGGGGAGGGGTAGTCCTCATGGCCCTCGCCAACAGCTCATTGAACTGGCCACAGCGCCTGGAAGGCATTAGATAACCTCTGTCGCCTCAAACGCAAGAAGAAGGGAAGAGGCAGGAGGCCATTCAATCATGGCTCACCTATCTCTCCCTCCGAAGGAGGGAGAGATAGGTGAGCCATGATTGAATGGCGGAGTAGACTTGATGGGCCGAATGGCCTAATTCTACTCTTATCACTTATGACCTTGCTTAATGTTCGAACCTTACAGCGCCAGAGACCCGGGTTCTATCCTGACTACCGGATGCTTGTTTGTACGGGCGCTTCCAAGATGGCGGCCAGCCCAGGCGACTGTTTGCGCGCTGGCCACAGAAGCAGAACAACAAACTCATATTACAATCGCTCCGCACTCTTAAATCTCTCCACCGGCAGCAACATTTCTCACTTTACCTACGATCTTCTTAAACTCCTTTCAGATCTGTCACTTAACGTTATTCCCTTTATCATGTATCATCTGTACACTGTAAATGGGTCGGTTGTAATCATGTGCGGTCTTTCCGCTGACTGGATAGCACGCAACAAAAAGCTTTTCACTGTACCTCGTAACACGTGGCAATGAACTAAACTGAGCTGAACTGACACTGAACGCATTTTGTACGTTCTCCAAAATAACCTATCAACGGAGATTAGGAAGGGCGTCACTGGTTACGGGGAGAAGGCAGGAAAATGAGGTGGAGTGGGAAAAATATAGATCAGCCACGATTAAATGGCGGACCAGTCTCGATGGGCCGAATGGCCTAATTCTGCTCCTATCTCTTATGGTCTTATGGCCATCGAAGGTTCTGGACACAACTTTGATTCTCTCTTCATCCTATCCGCTGGTCGGCTCTCCGAGTGAATTGGCAGCAGTGGAGCACGTAGAGCTGCTGCCTCACTGCGCCAGAGACCCAGGTTCGATCCTAACCTCGGCTGCTGTCTGTGCGGAGTTTGCATGTGCTCACCACCCTGGCTGCACTTTCATTTCTGCCATCGGGAAGAAGGTACAGGAGCCTGAAAACTTGTACGGTCCAGGTTCAGGAGCAGCAGCTTTCCCACATCCATCAGACTATTAAACACTACACCCTCCAAATAGGCTCCAAACTATATAGACTTGTGGACATTCTTTTTGCACTATTATTGTCTGTGTATTTGTCTGTTGTTTTCATATATATATATAATGGACTTTATTTTGGTTGTTTATTATGGATTTTACAGAGTACTAACATAGAAACATAGAAAATAGGTGCAGGAGTAGGCCATTCGGCCCTTCGAGCCAGCACCGCCATTCAATATGATCATGGCTGATCATCCAACTCAGTATCCCGTACCTGCCTTCTCTCCATACCCCCTGATCCCTTTAGCCACAAGGGCCACATCTAAATCCCTCTTAAATATAGCCAATGAACTGGCCTCAACTAACTTCTGTGGCAGAGAGTTCCAGAGATTCACCACTCTCTGTGTGAAAAATGTTTTTCTCATCTCGGTCCTAAAAGATTTCCCCCTTATCCTTAAACTTCGGTTTTCTCCCACACTCCAAAGGCGTACAGGTTTGCGGGTTAATTGGCTTGGTATGAATGTAAAATTGCCCCTTGTGTGTGAAGGACAGTGTTAGTGTCTTCTCCGTGGATTGTCACCTTGTCGTGGTGGAGAAGCTTGTGTGGTCCTGAGATCCTGAGAGCGATGCCGTCTGGAGCGACGCTCCTGGTAGGGCCACCCATGGCGGTAAGGTCGAGGTGGGGAGGTCTCTGACAAAGAGCGATCCAACCAAGACCTCAACGGTGGAACAGGCGGAGGACGATGGCTGACCTTAGTGGAGCGTCACAGCGGCTGGGAAGGCGGATGAAGGCTGCAGCAGAAAAGGGTCTCCGGTCGTCTTGGACTCCATGCCACTGGATCCTGACCCAGATCTGTCAAGGACCGTGCGGTGGCCGTCTGTGCACCAGTCTCCCCACGTTAAACAAAGTCACGCACAGGTCAGACTTGACCGCCGGTGAGTGTTAATGTGCAGGGATCGCTGGTCTGTACGGACTCGGTGGGCCAAAGGGTCTGTTTCCGCGCTGTATCTCTAAACTAAACTAAAAAAAACCTGTCCATACTTATTTTTATAAGGTGCATGATTGACGTATTCTATCCTCATGCCTGGAGAGAGGCATTTTAATATTAACAGTTCGGCTGACAAAGCTATTAACTTTATGCTTCACATCCAGAATAGCCCACATTTACATATTACTCATCGAAGGCACCACATTGCGCAGTATAGGAATGCACACCATTTCCCCAAAAATGTTTTTTCTACCGACCAGAGATGATAAAATATCGCAGAGTTGCTGCCGAAGTGGAGATGGTCGAAAACATCAAATTCCTCGGAGTCAATATCTCCAACAACTTCTCCTGGACCACCCATAATGAAGCAACGACCATGAAGGCACACCAACGCCTCTACTTCCTTAGAAGGCTTAGGAGCCAACTTCTACAGATGCTGTAGAAAGCATTTTATCAGGATGCATCACGGCTTGGTTCGGGAACAACTCCATCCAAGACCGCAAGAAATTGCAGAGAATAAACTGGACGACTTGCCCAGACCAACACGCAAACCAACCCACCCTTCCATTTTATCTCCATCTATCACCTCGCGCGGGAAACTGCTCCATCCAAGCCACAAGAAATTGCAGAGAATCAAGGACGCAATCCCAGACCATCACGCAAACCCTCTTCCCCCCTCTCCCCCATCTGGGAAAAGCGCACAGAAGTGTGAAAATGCCACACCTCCAGATCATCAAGGCAGTTTCTTCCCAGCTGCATCAGGCATCTGAATCATCCTACCACAACCAGAGAGCAGTCCTGAACTACTATCTACCTCATTGATGTCCCTCGGACGTGTTGAAAACGCTTTAACCTTGCACTAAACATTATTCCCTTTCATGTTCCTATACACTGTAAATCAGGCAATCAGGTGTTTCAAGAAGGAACTGCAGATGCTGGAGAGCAGGTTACACTAAAATGCTGGAGAAACTCAGCGGATGTCCCTCGGACATCCTATGGAGCCTTGCAGGAAATAGACAACCCTTTCGGCCCGAACCCTTAAATTCAACTGTAATCAGGTGTTGTCTTTCTGCTGACTGGTTAGCACGTAACAAAAAGCTTTTCACTGTACCTCAGTACACATGACAATAAACTAAACTGAAGCCAAAATAAAACATCATCTATTCTCTGAAGATCTATGTGTTCTCACTGTCATAGAGGTCATCATGCTCAGCACAGACGTTGTGGGCCGAAGGGCCTGGTCCTGTGCTGTACTGTTCTATGTTCCATGTCTCTTCACTTTAAGAGGCCCATATCATGACTAAATCACCTTACAAATAACGAAACAAAATTAACTAAAGGAATGTAACAATTCTGGTTTTGAAGGCATGGATCAAAAGCTCGAGGAAAGATGTAGAAACAAGGAACTGCAGGTGACCTGTTTATAAAAAAAAAAACACAAGGTGCTGGAGTAGCTCAGCGGGTCAGGCAGCATATATGGAGAACATGGATGGGGAAACGTTTCAGGTCAGGGCCCTTCTTCAAACATCAAAAGGTTGACAGAATGGTGAAAGGCTTGGGTAGAGTGGATGTGGAGAAGTTTCCACTAGTGGGAGAGTCCAGTACTAGAGGACAGCCTCAGAATTAAAGGACGTTCTTTAAGGAAGGAGATGAGGAGAAATATCTTTAGAAACATAGAAAATAGGTGCAGGAGTAGGCCATTCGGCCCTTCGAGCCTGCACCGCCATTCAATATGATCATGGCTGATCATCCAACTCAGTATCCTGTACCTGCCTTTTCTCCATACCCCCTGATCCCTTTAGCCACAAGGGCCACATCTAACTCCCTCTTAAATATAGCCAATGAACAGGCCTCAACTACATTCTGTGGCAGAGAATTCCAGAGATTCACCACTCTCTGTGTGAAAAATGTTTTCCTCATCTCGGTCCTAAAAGATTTCCCCTTTATCCTTTAGTCAGAGGGTGATGAATCTGTGGAATTCTTTGCCACAGAAGGCTGTGGGGGCCAAGTCAGTGGATATTTTTAAGGCAAAGATAGATAGATTCCTGATTAGTGCGGGTGTCAGAGGTAATGGGGAGAGGGACAGGAAAATGGGGTTAGGAGGGAGAGATAGATCAGCCATGATTGAATAGCGGGATAGATTTGATGGACCGAATGGCCCAATTCTACTCCTATTCCTTAGAACCTCATGACCTTTTATTTTCTTCCTCTCCTCAGAAAAGAGAATTCCAGAAGGAAATGTTCATTTAATGTTCCATAGTATATTTTTAGCAAATGTCAAACCAGGAGACAACAGGGGAATAAAAACGTTGGCATCCTAGTAGCGTGAAACTGCAATGGTGCATCATTCAATTTGCAATTAGGGATTCAGTCCTCGTTGAGAGAACAGTGTGATTTTTGAGGTGTGATATATGAGCAGAGCAATGAAAGCTGATGAACCTGCTGCAAAGGCATCAGGCGTAATAAGCATGTTGATTGCTTACAGAACATTTCACAGGCCATTATTTAATCTGTCAGTAGATGCTCCAGCTATATTGACTCACAAGCACAAAAGGTGAACGTGATGCAAGAGGAAACAGCATTTAGTTCGCCCGCCACGGAGAAGTTAGAAACCGCAGGGTTCATATTGAAGAGGGACACAAATAGCGCAGGCAAAGTGGATCGAAGCAAGGAAAGGAAACGCACACACTGGGAAGTTAGTGCATTGATGTGGACTGCACCAGAACATGGCTCACTTCAGAAGGAAAAAAACACTACAACCTCTGAATAAGCTCTGAACTACACAGACTGGGAGCATTGGTTTTGTGTCTTTGCACTATTATTGTTGTATGTGTATGTATGTACGTATGTATGTACGTATGTATGAGTATGTATGTATGTGTATGTATGTATGTTAGAAACATAGAAACATAGAAAATAGGTGCAGGAGTAGGCCATTCGGCCCTTCGAGCCTGCACCGCCATTCAATATGATCATGGCTGATCATCCATGTGTATGTATATGTTTGTCCATGTGTGGGTCCATGTGTATGTTTGTATATGTATGCATATGTATGTACATATGTATGTATGTATATGTATGTATGGGCATGTATGTACGTGTATGTATGTATGTTTATGTGCATGTATGCATGTGTATGTATGTATATGTATGCATGTTTATGTATGTACATATGTATGTATGTGTATGTATGGGCATGTATGTACGTGTATGTATGTATGTGCATGTATGCATGTGTATGTATGTATATGTATGTATGTGTATTTATGTGCATGTATGCATGTGTATGTATGTATATATGCGTATGTGTGTAGGGGATGTATGTGTATGTGTGTAGGATAGCGTTAGTGTGCAGGGATCACTGGTCGGCGTGGACTCAAACTAAACTAAACTCAACTCAAACACAGTAGTGATAAATGTACCCCAAGGATTCCTATTAAATCGTTTCCCCTTCAACTTGAACGTGTGCCCTCTGGCCCTCGATTCCCCTACTCTGGGCAAGAGACACAGTAGTCATTTGTTTTTGCAATTAATGCACCATTATGTAACTGCAGTGACGCTGAATATGTACCTCATCTATTTCTCAACATCTCTCAGTGTAGACTAGTTTAGTGTAGTTTAGAGATACAGCGCGGAAACAGGCCCTTCAGCCCACCGAGTCCACGATGACCAGCGATCCCCGCACACTAACACTATCCTACACACACTAGGGGCAATTTACACACACACACACACACACACACACACTAGGGGCAATTTACACACACACACACACACACATTAACTTACAAACCTGTACGTCTTTGGAGGGTGGGAGGAAACGGAGAAAACCCACGCGTACACGGGAAGAACATACAAACTCTGTACAGACAGCACCCGAAGTCGGGATTGAACCCTGGTCTCCGGTGCTGCGAGCGCTGTAAGGCAGAAACTCTACCGCTGCGCCACCGTGCCGCCCAAACGAGTTGAACCTGTACAATTAGGAAGTTTGGGCATGTGCCCGTCTGGCAGACTCAGCGATGAACACGAGACGCACACACACTGACCTGGGCTCCACATTGCGAAGGAGGGCAATGCAAATCTATCAACGTACAGTGAAACGTGTACAGGCACAGACTTCACTGCACACAATTAAATAACCCCCAAAGAATCAATCAAACTAGATAAACATTTTTCTGAACCAATCAAGGTTTTGAAAAAGCCTTTGAGCAGTAATGTTTAATACATAGATCCATTAATCAATCTCCCAGGGCAGCGGATAAGCTGAATAACGCCGGCACTCTCAGTGAAGTTTTTGTAAGGCGTGCACAAAATCGTGTACAACATCATGAGAGGAATAGATCGGGTAGATGTACAGAGTCTCTTGCCCAGAGTAGGGGAATCGAGGACCAGAGGACAGAGGTTCACGGTGAAGGGGAATCGAGGACCAGAGGACAGAGGTTCACGATGAAGTTGAATCGAGGACCAGAGGACAGAGGTTCAAGGTGAAGGGGAATCGAGGACCAGAGGACATAGGTTCAAGGTGAAGGTGAATCCAAGGGGTACATTATTCACATAAAGGGTGGTGGGTGCATGGAACGAGCTGCCAAAGGAGGTAGTTGAGGCTGGGACTATCCCATCATTTAAGAAACAGTTAGACAGGTACATGGATAGGACAGGTTTGGAGGGATATGGGCAAAACATGGGCAGATGGGTCTAGTGTTGCTGGGACAAGTTGGGCCGCAGGGCCCGTTTCCACACTGTATCACTCTATGATACAGGCACTATCTTGTCTTCCGATTCCTGTTCTTGCTCCTCCACTGTTTCTCGCCCCATGTCACTGCTTCTTCCTCTCCTCCTCCTGCCTTCAACTCTCTGTGTGTGTGTGTTTTGTGGGAGAAGGTGGTGGTCATCGAGGGCGAGGATGACAATAGCAGCAGCAGCAGCAGTAGCGGCGGCAGTTGCCCTTGAAGAACCTAGCTCCAGGGAAATCGTGGCCCTTTGTTCCTTCTGGGCTGCTCCTCCTCCTCCCACCTCCCCCATGCATCTTCATCACTGACATCCTTCCCCTGGCCCCTATCGCTTTATCCATTAACTCCTCCGCTTCCTGAGACCGAATCATGCTCTTGATGGCTCTGCCCTCCTCTCTCTTTACACCTGCTGAATCAACCCTTGTGTCCTGACGTCTGTAATGCTACTTCTTCTTGCGTTTGTAGAGCACAGCCTAAAGTTGCAGGACAACTTGTTCAATTTGATCTTATTTGATGTGCACGCCGGGTTGATTGTCGAAACAGGTTGCAATCTCCCACCCTGCCTGTAACGCTACATTGGCATGAGCCTCAATTGCTACTTGCTTTCTTCATGGAAGGTTTAGTTTAGTTTAGTTGAGTTTCAAGATGCACGGAAACAGGCCCTTTGGCTGAAGGGTTTCGGCCCGAAACGTTGCCTATCTCCTTCGCTCCATAGATGCTGCTGCACCCGCTGAGTTTCTCCAGCATTTTTGTGTACCTTCGATTTTCCAGCATCTGCAGTTCCTTCTTAAACCCTTTGGCCCAGCAGGTCCACGCCGACCAGCGATCCCCGAACACTAACACTATCCTACACACACTGGGGACAACTGTTACATTTACCAAGCCAATGTTCGGGGATCGCTGGTCGACGTGGAGCTGGTGGGCCAAAGGGTTTAAGAAGGAACTGTACGGGTTTGGAGTGTGGAGGGGGGAACGGAAGATCTCGGTGACGGTGGAGAACGTACGATCTCCGTAGTCGGGATCGAACCCGGGTCTCCGGCGCTGCATTCGCTGTGAGGCAGCAACTCTACCGCTGCGCCACCGGGTGCTTACATCTTCATTCTCAACCCATCTTCACAGAACATAGAACAGTACAGCACAGCCTCTGTGCTGAACATAATGCCAAGACCAACTCAGTGACCTTCACATGATCCATATCCCTCCATTCCCTGCCTATCCATGTGCCTAGTCAATCATCTCTTAAATGCCACTATCGAACCTTCCACCACCACAACCACCCCCCTCAGCAGCCCGTTCCATGTATTCTTCTGTGAGAATGTTTTGCCCCGCACATCTCCTTCAGACTTCACCCCTATCACCTCATAGCTGCGCCCTCCAGTACTTCGTTATTTCATAAATGGTAGGAGCAGAATGAGGCCATTCAACCCATCGAGTCTAATCCGCCATTCAATCATAGCTGATCTATCTCTTCCCCTTGACCACATTCTCCTGCCTTCTCCCTGCTACCCCAGACACCCGTACTAATCAAGAATCTATCCATCTCTGCCTTAAACATATCCAGTGACTTGACTTCCACAGCCTTCTGTGGCGATCAATTCCACCCTCTGACTAAAGAAATTCCTCCTCATCTGCTTTCTGAAGGGCCTGTCCCACTTGGGCGACCTAATCCACGAGTCCTGGCGAGTTTGCCCTGGACTCGTACTCGCAGCATGGTCGACACGAGGTCGTAGGAGGTCTTCGTAACTCTCCTTCATGCTCGTGAGTGGTCTCCGCGTACCCGAGGCCTCAGCTCAGTTGCGGCGGTTTTTTTTCAACATGTTAAAAAATGCCCGCGAGCAATAAAAGGTCGCCATGGAAAAAATTGATACTTTTTTTACTCGTAGGTTTAGTCGTAGTAGGTCGTAGTCGGTCGGCATGTTAGTCGTAGGTAATCGAGGGTAGTCGAAGGGAGTCGTAGAGAGTCTTCATCATAGTCGAAGGGAGGTCGAAGGAGATCGAAGGAGATCGTCTTCACTCTCCACTATTCCGTGTCCAATTTTCCCAAAGTTAGTCGTAGCTGGTCTTCAACATGTCATTTATTCAAACTCTTCTAAACTTGCCAATTAGGTCGCCCAAGTGGGACAGCCCCTTAAAGGTACGTCCTTTAATTCTGAGGCGATGGCCTCTGGAAATAGACTCTCCCACACAGGATCATTCCCATCCTGGGGAAAAGATTCAGACTGTTTATAATTTGACACACTGGTCAACCTGAGGAGCACCTTCAGCAACAGACTGGTCCCACCAAGATGCAGCACAGAACGCCACAGGAGATCCTTCTTCCCTGTGGCTATCAAACTCTACAACTCCTCCCCCTTCTGTCGTGGGGTAGACTGACTCCTATCCCCCCCACCCCCTCCCCAATCTTTGCACACCCCCTGATCCTTTCCACTCGTCACTTTAATTTCATGTTTCAAGTATCTTGTGTATTTATGACTGGTGACCGATCAATTTCCCTCATGGGATAAATAAAGTTCTATCGTATCGTAATTTCAAATCAATAAATATTCAACAGCAACTTGTATTTACGTTGAAAACTGTCTGTCTGCAAGTGGAAGGAGAGATGTTTAATCCGGAGAGAGAGAAGGATAGAGAGAGAGAGAGAGAGAGAGGATAGAGAGAGAGGATACAGAGAGAAGGATAGAGAGAGAAGGATAGAGAGAGGATAGAGAGAGCGGATACAGAGAGGGGATAGAGAGAGAGGAGAGAGAGAGAGGACAGAGAGAGGGGATAGAGAGAGGGTAGAGAGAGAGGAGAGGAGAGGAGAGAGAGGGGAGACAGGGATAGAGAGAGAGATAGAGAGGGGGATAGAGAGAGGGATAGAGAGAGAGGGATAGAGGGATAGATAGAGCGAGAGAGGGATTGAGAGAGGGATAGAGAGAGAGAGGGGATAGAGAGAGAAGGATAGAGAGAGACAGGAGGATAGAGAGAGGGATAGAGAGAGGGGGATAGAGAGAGAGAGGGATAGAGAGAGAGGAAGAGAGGAGAGGGAGGGGGAGGAGAGAGAGGGGATACAGAGAGAAGGATAGAGAGAGAAGGAGAGAGAGGGGAGAGAGAGAGGGTAGGAGAGAGAGAGGGATAGAGAGAGGGGATAGAGGGAGATGAGAGAGAGAGATAGAGAGAGAGAGAGGGAATAGAGAGAGGGGATAGAGAGAGGGAGAGATAGAGAGAGAGGATAGAGAGAGGATAGAGAGAGGATAGAGAGAGGATAGAGAGAGAAGAGATAGAGAGAGGGGATAGAGAGAGAGAGGGGATAGAGAGAGAGAAAGATAGAGAGAGAGAGCACGGAGCCTTGTTGATCGAGTGAGATGGTGGAACAAGAGCAGGTGGATTGCAGGCCAGAATCGTTGATGAGTATGTTCATGCGCAGGGTAAGATATGGGAATAAGGGAGGTTGTTAGAGCCAGGGCAAGTCCAAGGTGGGTTTAGAAGATAAGAGGGTTGCAATACATCAAACCAGAATGTAGGTCAGCAGAGATGACAATGATATATGAGCTCGAATCACAATCTATTTAGGTTAGAGAAAATACTTATTTAAGGGCCTTGGTAAAAGCTGCCTTCTGTGAGGGGAGCTAAACTTTATTTAACTGTTTAAGAGGGAAAAAATAATTTGAAAATGCTGGAGTAACTCAGCGAGTCAGGCAGCATCTCATTGGAGACCCTCGGACTATCTTTGATCGGACTTTGCTGGCCGAGGAACAGCACCTCATATTCCGCCTGGGGACCTTGCGTCCGGATGGCATTAACATTGAATTCTCCCAATTGTGCTAGCCCTTGCTGTCTCCTCCCCTTCCTTAACCCTCTAGCTGTCTCCTCCCACCCTCCCATCCGCCCGCCCTCGGGCTCCTCCTCCTCCCCTTTTCCTTCCTTCTCCCCCCCCCCCCCCCATCAGTCTGAAGAAGGGTCTCAGCCCGAAACGCCGCCTATTTCCTTCCCTCCATAGATGCTGCTGCACCCGCTGAGTTTCTCCAGCAATTTTGTGCACCTTCGATTTTCGAGCATCTGCAGTTCCTTCTTGAACACTTTGATCGGACTTTACTGGCTTTATCTTGCAAAAAATGTTATTCACATTATTCCCTTTATCAGGTCAGGTCGGGGGGAAGTTCCCCCCCTGCCATAGGTACCATGTAATCCCGTGCTACCTGCTCCATGGTCGGATAGTCGGCGACTAAACCGTCTCCCGCACCTGGTTTGCCAGGCGTCAAGGGTTATGGCGAGAAGTCCCTATGGAAACAGGCCCTTCAGCCCTCCCAGTCCGTGCCGACCAGCGATCCCCGCACATTAACGCTATCCCTCACACACTTGGGGCAGTTTAGAATTATTACCAAGCCAAGATGTACGTCTTTGGAGCGTGGGAGGGAAACCTGAGCACCCGGGGAAAACCCACGAGGGTCACGTGAAGAACGCACAAACTCCGTACAGACAGCACCCGTAGTCAAGATCGAACCCGGGACTCTGGCGCTGTGAGTTATAAACTCTGCTTCTGTGCCAACGTGATGCCCAATTATGAATCCATATAACTAATATAGCAAATCTCCTTAAATAAATCCAGCTATTTAAAAGTATTACGTAATTAGAGGAAATAATATCAATAATTTGGGCAAGCTTTTCGGAAGGCACGGGAGGTTCGTAATACGTTAACTGCTCGCTGGATTAATATCAAATATACAAAGCAAGAGGCAGAGCATCGAACCTAACCCGGCACAGTCGGTTTATTTCTCGTTAATTCCATTACTGCGCGAGTATTTTTCCGAGCTGATATATCGCGGCTCGGTAAATTAGTGGCAGAACATCAAAAGATTTCCCTTGTTTGAAACTTGTTATCGGTCGTGCGTTGGAAATAAGGGCAATGCAGCCTGACATCATCACGTCTCCCCGCAAGTGGACCAGCTTGTCCCTTTGAGAATAGGGAAGATTCAAACAAGAGGACATGACTTCAGAATTAAGGGACAGAAGTTTAGGGGTAACATGAGGGGGAACTTCTTTACTCAGAGAGTGGTAGCGGTGTGGAATGAGCTTCCAGTGGAAGTGGTGGAGGCAGGTTCATTGGTATAATTTAAAAATAAATTGGATAGGCATATGGATGAGAAGGGAATGGAGGGTTATGGTATGAGTGCAGGCAGGTGGGACTAAGGGGAAAAAAAGTTGTTCGGCACGGACTTGTAGGGCCGAGGGCCTGTTTCCGTGCTGTAATTGTTATATGGTTATATGGTTATAAGTGGAGGACTTCACTGCGATAATGCTGCCGTTTCATGTGTCGAACATTATGAGTTGTTGAAGTCATTGAAATTAAGATTGCGCTTTGATGGGTAGAATGTGCAGACGTGGAAGCCAGATATTGACAAATGTTTAGTTGGAGGACAACTTGTTCTTTTTGATTAAGAAGGAACTGCAGATTCTGGAAAATCGAAGGTAGACAAAAAAAGCTGGAGAAACTCAGCGAGTGCAGCAGTCTATGGAAAAGGAAATAGGCAACGTTTCGGGCCGAAACCCTGAAGGAATGGCAACGTTTCGGGCCGAAACCCGAAGGGTTTCGGCCCGAAACGTTGCCTATTTCCTTCGCTCCATAGATGCTGCTGCACCCGCTGAGTTTCTCCAGCTTTTTTTGTGTACCTTCGTTCTATTTGATGTTATTTGATTGTGCACGCCAGGTTGATTGCATTCGTCGAAACAGGGCGGACCACGTGAAGGTTGCAATCTTCCAACCCAAGATAGATATAAAAATGCTGGAGTAACTCAGCAGGGCACGCACTATCTCTGGAGAGAGGGAATGGGCGACGTTTCGGGTCGAGACCCTTCTTCAGACTGATGTGGGGGCTGGGGGTGGTGGGAAGAAGAAAGGAAGAGGCGGAGACAGTGGGCTGTGGGGGAGCTGGGAAGGGGAGGGGAAAGAGGGAGAAAGCAAGGGACTACCTGAAATTGGAGAAGTCAATGTTCATACCGCTGGGGTGTAAACTACCCACGCAAAATATGAGGTGCTGCTCCTCCAATTTGCGATTGGGACTCACAAATTGGGGTCCTGACCTGAAAAATCACCTATCTCAAAGAAGGGTGCAAACCTGATATGTCCATGTACCCCAGAGATGCTGCCAGACTCGCTGAGTTACTCCAGCACTCTGTGTCTTTCCTTGATAATCCAGCATCTGCAGTTCCTGGACTCTACAGTTGGCAAAAAGGCTTGCTATGGAACGGCTAGCTAACTTTCAATGTGATCAGTGACATTTTTCCAACTTCCGCAAAAAAAAAATCATGATTAAAAAATAACAAATGGGAAAATATATGACTGGTCTTCTGGTAGATACTCTCAGGCGCCACAGCGGTAGAGTTGATTCCTTACAGCGCCAGAGACCCGGGTTCGATGCTGTCTGTACGAAGCTTGCACGTTCTCTCTGTGACCGAGTGGGTTTTCTCCAGGTGCTCCGGTTTCTTCCCACACTCCAAAGACGTGCAGTTTGTAGATTTATCGGCTTTGGTAAAATTGTAAATTTGTCCCTCGTGAATGAGGGATGGAGCTAGTGAACGGGGATCGCTGGTCGGCGCGGACTCGTTGGGCCGAAGGGCCTGTTTCTGCGGTGTATCTCTAAACCAAACTACACTGCATAGTCCCATCTTTAATATATCTTCCAAATGTGAACTTGTATTGAATAAAAATGATTTCTTGCAGGAGGTAGAAAAGTGCAATGAATGGGGAAATAATCACAATACATAAATTGTGTGTTGGCTGTAGTCCATTCGCCATATAACACAAAACCATATTGTCTGTGTGAGTTTATAGACCTGATGTATACACAGAGGCAGCCAAACTCATCGACACTTCTGAAGTATTTACAGTCCTTCTAATCATTGCAAAAACATCATTTCGAGGAGGCCAAAATGGAGAGAAAATCACTATGGTTCTGCTTGTGAACAAACCCATTTCTATAGCAACATTAACAGACAGTTCACTGCAGTCAAAAGCTCCCCATGTTCCTGCTGTTCAGCAAATCAACATCTCTTGGTTGAGGAGCAAATACAGAAATATCAATGACTACGATAAGTTTAATGTGGCATCTCATATGTACCCACTTCATTACCATACAGACAAAGCAGAAGGTCATAAGGTCATACGTCATAGGAGCAGAATTAGGCCATTCGGCCCATCAAGTCTACTCCGCCATTCAATCATGGCTGATCTATCTCTCCCTCCTAACCCCATTCTCCTGCCTTCACCCCATAATCCCTGACACCCGTATTAGTGGGCAGCACGGTGGCGCAGCGGGAGAGTTGCTGCCTTACAGCACTTGGAGGCCCGGAGACCCGGGTTCGATCCTGACTACGGGTGCTGTCTGTACGGAGTTTGCACGTTCTCTCCCGACTTCAGTCTTCACTGACTGTGGGAGATCTTCGGTGTCCTCCCACGCTCCAAAGACGTGCCGGTTTGTGGGTGCATTGGCTTGGTAAATGTAAAAATTGTCCCTAGTGGGTGTAGGATTGTGTGAATATGCAGGGATCGCTGGTCAGCATGGACCCAGTGGGCCGAAGGGCCTGTTTCAGCGCTGTATCTCTAAAACTGAAAAGAGCTCTGAAGTTTGATTAGTACGGATGTCAGGGTGTTATGGGGAGAAGGCAGGAGAATGGGGTTAGGAGGGAGAGCTAGGTCAGCCATGATTGAATGGGCTGAATGGCCTAATTCTGCTCTTAATAACTTATGAACATATAAACCTATAAACACTTCTCCAACCAAGACCCTTATGAACTTTTGAAAACTCAGCAAGATCTCACCAATCAACCCTGGGGCTTTCTATATCAGCATATTCCAATGCTGGATAGATATTCTCTCCCAACTTTTGAAATCACAAACAATAAAATCTCATCGCTACGATTGAATTTCAGGGAAATGGAATGCATTAAAAGATTTAAATTGAAGTCGCGGGGGTCGAATAAATCAAGAAGCGGGGGGGAGGGGAGGGGAAGAAATGGAAAGTACAAATCCTTTCTGTTTGAGCGCTGACAGAAGCAGAGTAGATGCACAGTTCCCCTGTAAGGACGGCACGGTGTCACAGTGGTAGAGTTACGGTGGTTACAGCACCAGAGACCCGGGTTCGATCCTGACTACGGGTGCTTGTCCGTACGGAGTTTGTACATCCCCCATTCCCGTGACCCGGGTGGGTTTTCTCCGGGTGCTCCGGATTCCTCCCACACTCCAAAGACAGTGCGGGTTTGTTGGTTACTCTGGCTCGTTGTAACTGTAAAATTGTCCCCCGCATGCGTAGAACAGTGTCAGTTTGTGGGGACGGATGGTCGGCGCGGACTCGGTGGGCCGATGTTTCCGCGCTGTATCTCGAAAACTAAAAAATGAAACGCGGCGTGACTTGGATCTGAATGTTCGCATGGTCAGCAGTTCCGTCCTCTGCAGTTTGCCACGATGAAGAAGGGCAAGTTATCGAGCCCAGCAGACGGAACGCCATTCCAGAGCCATCGACCGCAACGATCAGAGTTAAGGCCAGAGTCTACTTTTTGCCGGGTAAATGTACCGGAACGTGGCGCTGATAAGGGCTCGAGCTTGAATTGCGATTCGCCTGGCGAAGACCGATATCTGATAACCCCCCGGTAACAAACACTAACTCTTTGTAGACGCTCTGTAAAGGAGGATAGAAATATATCCTTCTGCAGAGGTAATTAACATAAATGTAGAAGTCTAAGTTAATTGTTTAAGCTCCTCACAGGATTAAAAATTGTGATCGTATGTACCTGCAATTGTGGTCACCATATAACCATATAACAATTACAGCACGGAAACAGGCCATCTCGACCCTTCTAGTCCGTGCCGAACACATAATCTCCCCTAGTCCCATATACCTGCGCTCAGACCATAACCTTCCATTCCCTTCCCATCCATATAACTATCCAATTTATTTTTAAATGATAAAAACTAACCTGCCTCCACCACCTTCACTGGAAGCTCATTCCACACAGCTACCACTCTCTGAGTAAAGAAGTTCCCCCTCATGTTACCCCTAAACTTCAGTCCCTTAATTAAGTCACGATTTAGCTTTCGTCTAGTTTAGAGATACGGTGCGAAAACAGGCCCTTCGGCCCACCAGGTCCGTGCCGTCCAGCGATCCCCGCACACTAACACCATCCAACACCCACTAGGGACAATATTTACATTTATACCAAGCCAATTAACCTATAAACCTGTTCGTCTTTGGAGTGGGAGGAAACGGAAGATCCCGGAGAAAACACACGCAGGTCACGGGGAGAACGTACAAACTCCGTAAAGCCAGCACCTGTAGTCAGGATCGAACCCGGGACTCCGGCACTGCATTCGCTGTAACGCAGCAACTCTACCGCTGCGCCACCGTGACCGCCCATTTGTACAAATCCTATGCGCTTGGCAGCATTTACAACGTGTTAAAGCCACTGGTCAAATTAAAACCATAATTTGAACACAGAACAGTACAGTACATGAACAGGCACAAAATGCTGGAGTAACTCAGTGGGACAGGCAGCATCTCTGGAGCGAAGGGAATGGGTGACCTTCCCGTTCGAGACCCTTCTTCAGACTGAGAGTCCGGGGAGAGGGAAACGAGAGGTATGAGAAGGTGCAGAACAAAGCATAGCCACCTCCGATGACTCAGAGAGGTGGAGCCCACAATGGTTGATTGTTGGCTGAGGACAAGGTGATTTTCCTCTGACATTCGACCTCCCTTAGTGCAACACCTCACACATGCTCGATCCGCTGTTTCTCCACCCATTTCTGCAGTTGATCTGTATCATGCTGTATACTTTGACAGCCTTCCTCACACTCCACGAACCAGCAATCTTGATGTTGTCTGCAAACTTACTAAACAACCATAGGAGATGGTTCTCGACCCGAAACGTCACCTATTTCCTTCGCTCCATAGATGCTGCCTCACCAGCTGAGTTTCTCCAGCATTTTTATCTACCTCCGATTTTTCCAGCATCTTCAGTTCCTTCTTAAACATCCATATCAGTTTTCTTTAGACTTTAGAAACAGGCCCTTCGGTCCAACGGGTCTGCATTGAACAGCGATCCCCGCATACTAGCACTAACCTACTCACTAGGGACAATTTACAATTTTACCAAATCCAATTAAACTACAAACCTGTACGTCTTTGGAGTGTGGGAGGAAACCGAAGCACCCAGAGAAAACCCACGCAGGCACAGAGAAAACATACAAACTCTGTACAGACGGCACCCGTAGTCAGGATTGAACCCGGGTCTCAGCCACTGTATGGCAGCAACTCTACCACTGTGCCACCTTTACATCCAAGATACATATGTATGTGTAAAGTATACATATGCAACATATATATATATATATATATATATATATATATATATATATATATATATATATATATATATATATATATATATATATATATATATATATATATATATATATATATATACACACATACCGGGTGGCGCTGACAGCTATGGCAGCCCTCGCAAACAGTCTGTCTGTCTGTCTTTTTGTATTTTTGTTATTTTTAGTGGGTTTTTAAAAGTTTGTGTTAATGTTCTCTGGTTTGTTTTATGTGGGGGGAGGAAGTGGGGGGAGGGGGAAACTATTTTTCAATCTCTTACCTTGCCGGAGATGCGTTTGTTTTCCGGGTCGTATCTCCGGTCATTCTGCGGCCTAACATCGTGGAACTGGTGGCCGTGCTCGGGACTGACATTGAGCCCCACCGCGGGGCCGTGGACTTACCATCGGAGCCTGCGATCTCTCGCCCGGGATCGATGCTCCAACCGTGGTCTGCGGATTTTAACATCGAGGAGTTCGCAGTCTCGGGTAGAGGTTGATGTCGGGAAGCTCCAAAGTCGCAGGAGGTTCGACCAGCCCCGACCCAGGGTCCGATCGCCCAGCGCTGGGGGAGCTGAGATCCCCCCCGATGCGGGAGCTTGATCGCCCCGATGCTGAGGGCTCGACCACCGGCTACGGGAGCCAAGATCGCCCCGTCAACGGAAGGCTCGAGGCCCCCAGGCCGCAGGAGAACAAAGAAGGGAAGAGATTGAATTTTTTTTAACCTTCCATCAAAGTGAGGAATGTGGAGGAGTCACTGTGGTGGATGTTTATATTAAAATGTATTTGGTGGGTCCTGTTGCTTTTTATTGGTACGATTATAGGGCAAATCAAACTCCTTGTACGTTGCAAAACATACTTGGCTAATAAAGTATGATTATGATCTATATACAGTTTAAGAAGGAACTGCAGCTGC